>NW_028320415.1:1100316-1257504 GCF_062004578.1 Staurois parvus | reverse complement strand
CAACATTCACTGACTGACAACATTCACTCACTGACAACATTCACTGACAACATTCACTCACTGACAACATTCACTGACAACATTCGCTCACTGACAACATTCACTGACAACATTCACTCTCTGACAACATTCACTCACTGACAACATTCACTGACAACATTCACTCACTGACAACATTCACTGACAACATTCACTGACTGACAACATTCACTCACTGACAACATTCACTGACAACATTCACTCACTGACAACATTCACTGACAACATTCACTGACTGACAACATTCACTCACTGACAACATTCACTGACAACATTCACTGACTGACAACATTCACTGACAACATTCACTCACTGACAACATTCACTGACAACATTCGCTCACTGACAACATTCACTGACAACATTCACTCTCTGACAACATTCACTCACTGACAACATTCACTGACAACATTCACTCACTGACAACATTCACTGACAACATTCGCTCACTGACAACATTCACTGACAACATTCACTCTCTGACAACATTCACTCACTGACAACATTCACTCACTGACAACATTCACTGACAACATTCACTCTCTGACAACATTTACTCACTGACAACATTCACTCACTGACAACATTCACTGACAACATTCACTCACTGACAACATTCACTGACAACATTCGCTCACTGACAACATTCACTGACAACATTCACTCTCTGACAACATTCACTCACTGACAACATTCACTCACTGACAACATTCACTGACAACATTCACTCACTGACAACATTCACTGACAACATTCACTCACTGACAACATTCACTGACTGACAACATTCACTCACTGACAACATTCACTGACAACATTCACTCACTGACAACATTCACTGACAACATTCACTCACTGACAACATTCACTGACAACATTCACTCACTGACAACATTCACTGACAACATTCACTGACTGACAACATTCACTCACTGACAACATTCACTGACAACATTCACTCACTGACAACATTCACTGACAACATTCGCTCACTGACAACATTCACTGACAACATTCACTCTCTGACAACATTCACTCACTGACAACATTCACTCACTGACAACATTCACTGACAACATTCACTCACTGACAACATTCACTGACAACATTCACTCACTGACAACATTCACTCACTGACAACATTCACTGACAACATTCACTCACTGACAACATTCACTGACAACATTCGCTCACTGACAACATTCACTGACAACATTCACTCTCTGACAACATTCACTCACTGACAACATTCACTCACTGACAACATTCACTGACAACATTCACTCACTGACAACATTCACTCACTGACAACATTCACTGACAACATTCACTCACTGACAACATTCACTGACAACATTCACTCACTGACAACATTCACTGACAACATTCACTGACTGACAACATTCACTCACTGACAACATTCACTGACAACATTCACTCACTGACAACATTCACTGACAACATCCACTGACTGACAACATTCACTCACTGACAACATTCACTGACAACATTCACTCACTGACAACATTCACTGACAACATTCGCTCACTGACAACATTCACTGACAACATTCACTCTCTGACAACATTCACTCACTGACAACATTCACTGACAACATTCACTCACTGACAACATTCACTGACAACATTCACTGACTGACAACATTCACTCACTGACAACATTCACTGATAACATTCACTCACTGACAACATTCACTGACAACATTCGCTCACTGACAACATTCACTGACAACATTCACTCTCTGACAACATTCACTCACTGACAACATTCACTCACTGACAACATTCACTGACAACATTCACTGACTGACAACATTCACTGACTGACAACATTCACTGACAACATTCACTCACTGACAACATTCACTGACAACATTCACTCACTGACAACATTCACTGACAACATTCACTCACTGACAACATTCACTGACAACATTCGCTCACTGACAACATTCACTGACAACATTCACTCTCTGACAACATTCACTCACTGACAACATTCACTGACAACATTCACTCACTGACAACATTCACTGACAACATTCACTCACTGACAACATTCACTGACAACATTCGCTCACTGACAACATTCACTGACAACATTCACTCTCTGACAACATTCACTGACAACATTCACTGACTGACAACATTCACTCACTGACAACATTCACTGACAACATTCACTCTCTGACAACATTCACTCACTGACAACATTCACTCACTGACAACATTCACTGACAACATTCACTCACTGACAACATTCACTGACAACATTCGCTCACTGACAACATTCACTGACAACATTCACTCTCTGACAACATTCACTCACTGACAACATTCTCTCACTGACAACATTCACTGACAACATTCACTCACTGACAACATTCACTGACAACATTCACAGACTGACAACATTCACTCACTGACAACATTCACTGACAACATTCACTCACTGACAACATTCACTGACAACATTCACTCACTGACAACATTCACTGACAACATTCGCTCACTGACAACATTCACTGATAACATTCACTCTCTGACAACATTCACTCACTGACAACATTCGCTCACTGACAACATTCACTGACAACATTCACTCACTGACAACATTCACTGACAACATTCCCTCACTGACAACATTCACTGACAACATTCACTCTCTGACAACATTCACTGACAACATTCACTCACTGACAACATTCACTGACAACATTCACTCACTGACAACATTCACTCACTGACAACATTCACTGACAGCATTCACTCTCTGACAACATTCACTGACAACATTCACTGACAACATTCGCTCACTGACAACATTCACTGACAACATTCACTCTCTGACAACATTCACTCACTGACAACATTCACTGACAACATTCACTCACTGACAACATTCACTGACAACATTCACTGACTGACAACATTCACTCACTGACAACATTCACTGACAACATTCACTCACTGACAACATTCACTGACAACATTCACTCACTGACAACATTCACTGACAACATTCGCTCTCTGACAACATTCACTGACAACATTCACTCTCTGACAACATTCACTCACTGACAACATTCACTCACTGACAACATTCACTGACAACATTCACTGACTGACAACATTCACTCACTGACAACATTCACTGACAACATTCACTCACTGACAACATTCACTGACAACATTCACTCTCTGACAACATTCACTCACTGACAACATTCACTCACTGACAACATTCACTGACAACATTCACTGACTGACAACATTCACTCACTGACAACATTCACTGACAACATTCACTCACTGACAACATTCACTGACAACATTCGCTCACTGACAACATTCACTGACAACATTCACTCACTGACAACATTCACTGACAACATTCACTCACTGACAACATTCACTGACAACATTCTCTGACAACATTCACTGACTGACAACATTCACTCACTGACAACATTCACTGACAACATTCACTCACTGACAACATTCACTGACAACATTCGCTCACTGACAACATTCACTGACAACATTCACTCTCTGACAACATTCACTCACTGACAACATTCACTCACTGACAACATTCACTGGCAACATTCACTCACTGACAACATTCACTGACAACATTCACTGACTGACAACATTCACTCACTGACAACATTCACTGACAACATTCACTCACTGACAACATTCACTGACAACATTCGCTCACTGACAACATTCACTGACAACATTCACTCTCTGACAACATTCACTCACTGACAACATTCACTCACTGACAACATTCACTGACAACATTCACTGACTGACAACATTCACTCACTGACAACATTCACTGACAACATTCACTCACTGACAACATTCACTGACAACATTCACTGACAACATTCACTGACAACATTCACTCACTGACAACATTCACTGACAACATTCGCTCACTGACAACATTCACTGACAACATTCACTCACTGACAACATTCACTGACAACATTCACTGACTGACAACATTCACTCACTGACAACATTCACTGACAACATTCACTCACTGACAACATTCACTGACAACATTCGCTCACTGACAACATTCACTGACAACATTCACTCTCTGACAACATTCACTCACTGACAACATTCACTCACTGACAACATTCACTGACAACATTCACTGACTGACAACATTCACTCACTGACAACATTCACTGACAACATTCACTCACTGACAACATTCACTCACTGACAACATTCACTGACAACATTCGCTCACTGACAACATTCACTGACAACATTCACTCACTGACAACATTCACTGACAACATTCACTGACTGACAACATTCACTCACTGACAACATTCACTGACAACATTCACTCACTGACAACATTCACTGACAACATTCCCTCACTGACAACATTCACTCACTGACAACATTCACTGACAACATTCACTCACTGACAACATTCACTGACAACATTCACTCACTGACAACATTCACTGACAACATTCGCTCACTGACAACATTCACTGACAACATTCACTCTCTGACAACATTCACTCACTGACAACATTCACTCACTGACAACATTCACTGACTGTCAACATTCACTCACTGACAACATTCACTGACAACATTCACTCTCTGACAACATTCACTCACTGACAACATTCACTCACTGACAACATTCACTGACAACATTCACTCACTGACAACATTCACTGACAACATTCGCTCACTGACAACATTCACTGACAACATTCACTCTCTGACAACATTCACTCACTGACAACATTCACTGACAACATTCACTGACTGACAACATTCACTCACTGACAACATTCACTGACAACATTCACTCACTGACAACATTCACTGACAACATTCACTGACAACATTCACTGACAACATTCACTCACTGACAACATTCACTGACAACATTCGCTCACTGACAACATTCACTGACAACATTCACTCACTGACAACATTCACTGACAACATTCACTGACTGACAACATTCACTCACTGACAACATTCACTGACAACATTCACTCACTGACAACATTCACTGACAACATTCGCTCACTGACAACATTCACTGACAACATTCACTCTCTGACAACATTCACTCACTGACAACATTCACTGACAACATTCACTCACTGACAACATTCACTGACAACATTCGCTCACTGACAACATTCACTGACAACATTCACTCTCTGACAACATTCACTCACTGACAACATTCACTCACTGACAACATTCACTGACAACATTCACTGACTGACAACATTCACTCACTGACAACATTCACTGACAACATTCACTCTCTGACAACATTCACTCACTGACAACATTCACTCACTGACAACATTCACTGACAACATTCACTCACTGACAACATTCACTGACAACATTCGCTCACTGACAACATTCACTGACAACATTCACTCTCTGACAACATTCACTCACTGACAACATTCACTCACTGACAACATTCACTGACAACATTCACTCACTGACAACATTCACTGACAACATTCACTCACTGACAACATTCACTCACTGACAACATTCACTGACAACATTCACTCACTGACAACATTCACTGACAACATTCGCTCACTGACAACATTCACTGACAACATTCACTCTCTGACAACATTCACTCACTGACAACATTCACTGACAACATTCACTCACTGACAACATTCACTCACTGACAACATTCACTGACAACATTCACTCACTGACAACATTCACTGACAACATTCACTCACTGACAACATTCACTCACTGACAACATTCACTGACAACATTCACTCACTGACAACATTCACTGACAACATTCACTGACTGACAACATTCACTCACTGACAACATTCACTGACAACATTCACTCACTGACAACATTCACTGACAACATTCACTCACTGACAACATTCACTGACAACATTCGCTCACTGACATCATTCACTGACAACATTCACTCTCTGACAACATTCACTCACTGACAACATTCACTGACAACATTCACTCACTGACAACATTCACTGACAACATTCACTCACTGACAACATTCACTCACTGACAACATTCACTGACAACATTCACTCACTGACAACATTCACTGACAACATTCACTCACTGACAACATTCACTGACAACATTCAATCACTGACAACATTCACTGACAACATTCGCTCACTGACAACATTCACTGACAACATTCACTCTCTGACAACATTCACTCACTGACAACATTCACTGACAACATTCACTCACTGACAACATTCACTGACAACATTCACTCACTGACAACATTCACTCACTGACAACATTCACTGACAACATTCACTCACTGACAACATTCACTGACAACATTCACTCACTGACAACATTCACTGACAACATTCGCTCACTGACAACATTCACTGACAACATTCACTCTCTGACAACATTCACTCACTGACAACATTCACTCACTGACAACATTCACTGACAACATTCACTGACTGACAACATTCACTCACTGACAACATTCACTGACAACATTCACTCTCTGACAACATTCACTCACTGACAACATTCACTCACTGACAACATTCACTGACAACATTCACTCACTGACAACATTCACTGACAACATTCGCTCACTGACAACATTCACTGACAACATTCACTCTCTGACAACATTCACTCACTGACAACATTCACTCACTGACAACATTCACTGACAACATTCACTCACTGACAACATTCACTGACAACATTCACTCACTGACAACATTCACTGACAACATTCACTCACTGACAACATTCACTCACTGACAACATTCACTGACAACATTCACTCACTGACAACATTCACTGACAACATTCGCTCACTGACAACATTCACTGACAACATTCACTCTCTGACAACATTCACTCACTGACAACATTCACTGACAACATTCACTCACTGACAACATTCACTCACTGACAACATTCACTGACAACATTCACTCACTGACAACATTCACTGACAACATTCACTCACTGACAACATTCACTCACTGACAACATTCACTGACAACATTCGCTCACTGACAACATTCACTGACAACATTCACTCACTGACAACATTCACTGACAACATTCACTGACTGACAACATTCACTCACTGACAACATTCACTGACAACATTCACTCACTGACAACATTCACTGACAACATTCACTCACTGACAACATTCACTGACAACATTCGCTCACTGACAACATTCACTGACAACATTCACTCTCTGACAACATTCACTCACTGACAACATTCACTGACAACATTCACTCACTGACAACATTCACTGACAACATTCACTCACTGACAACATTCACTCACTGACAACATTCACTGACAACATTCACTCACTGACAACATTCACTGACAACATTCACTCTCTGACAACATTCACTCACTGACAACATTCACTCACTGACAACATTCACTGACAACATTCACTGACAACATTCACTCTCTGACAACATTCACTCACTGACAACATTCACTCACTGACAACATTCACTGACAACATTCACTGACTGACAACATTCACTCACTGACAACATTCACTGACAACATTCACTCACTGACAACATTCACTGACAACATTCACTCACTGACAACATTCACTGACAACATTCGCTCACTGACAACATTCACTGACAACATTCACTCACTGACAACATTCACTCACTGACAACATTCACTGACAACATTCACTCACTGACAACATTCACTGACAACATTCTCTGACAACATTCACTGACTGACAACATTCACTCACTGACAACATTCACTGACAACATTCACTCACTGACAACATTCACTGACAACATTCGCTCACTGACAACATTCACTGACAACATTCACTCTCTGACAACATTCACTCACTGACAACATTCACTCACTGACAACATTCACTGGCAACATTCACTCACTGACAACATTCACTCTCTGACAACATTCACTCACTGACAACATTCACTGACAACATTCACTCACTGACAACATTCACTGACAACATTCGCTCACTGACAACATTCACTGACAACATTCACTCTCTGACAACATTCACTCACTGACAACATTCACTCACTGACAACATTCACTGACAACATTCACTCACTGACAACATTCACTCACTGACAACATTCACTGACAACATTCACTCACTGACAACATTCACTGACAACATTCACTGACAACATTCACTGACAACATTCACTCACTGACAACATTCACTGACAACATTCGCTCACTGACAACATTCACTGACAACATTCACTCACTGACAACATTCACTGACAACATTCACTGACTGACAACATTCACTCACTGACAACATTCACTGACAACATTCACTCACTGACAACATTCACTGACAACATTCGCTCACTGACAACATTCACTGACAACATTCACTCTCTGACAACATTCACTCACTGACAACATTCACTCACTGACAACATTCACTGACAACATTCACTGACTGACAACATTCACTCACTGACAACATTCACTGACAACATTCACTCACTGACAACATTCACTCACTGACAACATTCACTGACAACATTCGCTCACTGACAACATTCACTGACAACATTCACTCACTGACAACATTCACTGACAACATTCACTGACTGACAACATTCACTCACTGACAACATTCACTGACAACATTCACTCACTGACAACATTCACTGACAACATTCCCTCACTGACAACATTCACTCACTGACAACATTCACTGACAACATTCACTCACTGACAACATTCACTGACAACATTCACTCACTGACAACATTCACTGACAACATTCGCTCACTGACAACATTCACTGACAACATTCACTCTCTGACAACATTCACTCACTGACAACATTCACTCACTGACAACATTCACTGACTGACAACATTCACTCACTGACAACATTCACTGACAACATTCACTCTCTGACAACATTCACTCACTGACAACATTCACTCACTGACAACATTCACTGACAACATTCACTCACTGACAACATTCACTGACAACATTCGCTCACTGACAACATTCACTGACAACATTCACTCTCTGACAACATTCACTCACTGACAACATTCACTGACAACATTCACTCACTGACAACATTCACTCACTGACAACATTCACTGACAACATTCACTCACTGACAACATTCACTGACAACATTCACTCACTGACAACATTCACTCACTGACAACATTCACTGACAACATTCGCTCACTGACAACATTCACTGACAACATTCACTCACTGACAACATTCACTGACAACATTCGCTCACTGACAACATTCACTGACAACATTCACTCTCTGACAACATTCACTCACTGACAACATTCACTCACTGACAACATTCACTGACAACATTCACTGACTGACAACATTCACTCACTGACAACATTCACTGACAACATTCACTCACTGACAACATTCACTGACAACATTCACTGACTGACAACATTCACTCACTGACAACATTCACTGACAACATTCACTCTCTGACAACATTCACTCACTGACAACATTCACTCACTGACAACATTCACTGACAACATTCACTCACTGACAACATTCACTGACAACATTCGCTCACTGACAACATTCACTGACAACATTCACTCTCTGACAACATTCACTCACTGACAACATTCACTCACTGACAACATTCACTGACAACATTCACTCACTGACAACATTCACTGACAACATTCACTCACTGACAACATTCACTGACAACATTCACTCACTGACAACATTCACTGACAACATTCACTCACTGACAACATTCACTGACAACATTCGCTCTCTGACAACATTCACTCACTGACAACATTCACTGACAACATTCACTCACTGACAACATTCACTCACTGACAACATTCACTGACAACATTCACTCACTGACAACATTCACTGACAACATTCACTCACTGACAACATTCACTCACTGACAACATTCACTGACAACATTCGCTCACTGACAACATTCACTGACAACATTCACTCACTGACAACATTCACTGACAACATTCACTGACTGACAACATTCACTCACTGACAACATTCACTGACAACATTCACTCACTGACAACATTCACTGACAACATTCACTCACTGACAACATTCACTGACAACATTCGCTCACTGACAACATTCACTGACAACATTCACTCTCTGACAACATTCACTCACTGACAACATTCACTGACAACATTCACTCACTGACAACATTCACTGACAACATTCACTCACTGACAACATTCACTCACTGACAACATTCACTGACAACATTCACTCACTGACAACATTCACTGACAACATTCACTGACTGACAACATTCACTGACTGACAACATTCACTGACAACATTCACTGACTGACAACATTCACTGACAACATTCACTCACTGACAACATTCACTGACAACATTCGCTCACTGACAACATTCACTGACAACATTCACTCTCTGACAACATTCACTCACTGACAACATTCACTGACAACATTCACTCACTGACAACATTCACTGACAACATTCACTCACTGACAACATTCACTCACTGACAACATTCACTGACAACATTCACTCACTGACAACATTCACTGACAACATTCACTGACAACATTCACTCACTGACAACATTCACTGACAACATTCACTCTCTGACAACATTCACTCACTGACAACATTCACTGACAACATTCACTCACTGACAACATTCACTCACTGACAACATTCACTGACAACATTCACTCTCTGACAACATTCACTGACAACATTCACTGACAACATTCGCTCACTGACAACATTCACTGACAACATTCACTCTCTGACAACATTCACTCACTGACAACATTCACTGACAACATTCACTGACAACATTCACTCTCTGACAACATTCACTGACAACATTCACTCACTGACAACATTCACTGACAACATTCACTCACTGACAACATTCACTCACTGACAACATTCACTGACAACATTCACTCTCTGACAACATTCACTGACAACATTCACTGACAACATTCGCTCACTGACAACATTCACTGACAACATTCACTCTCTGACAACATTCACTCACTGACAACATTCACTGACAACATTCACTGACTGACAACATTCACTCACTGACAACTTTCACTGACAACATTCACTCACTGACAACATTCACTGACAACATTCACTGACAACATTCACTCTCTGACAACATTCACTCACTGACAACATTCACTCACTGACAACATTCACTGACAACATTCACTCACTGACAAACATTCACTGACAACATTCGCTCACTGACAACATTCACTGACAACATTCACTCTCTGACAACATTCACTCACTGACAACATTCACTCACTGACAACATTCACTGACAACATTCACTGACTGACAACATTCACTCACTGACAACATTCACTGACAACATTCACTCACTGACAACATTCACTGACAACATTCACTGACTGACAACATTCACTCACTGACAACATTCACTGACAACATTCACTGACTGACAACATTCACTGACAACATTCACTCACTGACAACATTCACTGACAACATTCACTCACTGACAACATTCACTCACTGACAACATTCACTGACAACATTCACTCACTGACAACATTCACTGACAACATTCACTGACTGACAACATTCACTCACTGACAACATTCACTGACAACATTCACTCACTGACAACATTCACTGACAACATTCACTCTCTGACAACATTCACTGACAACATTCACTCTCTGACAACATTCACTCTCTGACAACATTCACTCACTGACAACATTCACTGACAACATTCACTCTCTGACAACATTCACTCACTGACAACATTCACTCACTGACAACATTCACTGACAACATTCACTGACTGACAACATTCACTCACTGACAACATTCACTGACAACATTCACTCTCTGACAACATTCACTCACTGACAACATTCACTCACTGACAACATTCACTGACAACATTCACTCACTGACAACATTCACTGACAACATTCGCTCACTGACAACATTCACTGACAACATTCACTCTCTGACAACATTCACTCACTGACAACATTCACTGACAACATTCACTCACTGACAACATTCACTGACAACATTCACTCACTGACAACATTCACTGACAACATTCACTGACTGACAACATTCACTCACTGACAACATTCACTGACAACATTCACTCACTGACAACATTCACTGACAACATTCACTCACTGACAACATTCACTGACAACATTCACTCACTGACAACATTCACTGACAACATTCACTCACTGACAACATTCACTGACAACATTCACTCACTGACAACATTCACTGACAACATTCGCTCACTGACAACATTCACTGACAACATTCACTCTCTGACAACATTCACTCACTGACAACATTCACTCACTGACAACATTCACTGACTGACAACATTCACTCACTGACAACATTCACTGACAACATTCACTCTCTGACAACATTCACTCACTGACAACATTCACTGACAACATTCACTCACTGACAACATTCACTGACAACATTCACTCACTGACAACATTCACTGACAACATTCCCTCACTGACAACATTCACTCACTGACAACATTCACTGACAACATTCACTCACTGACAACATTCACTGACAACATTCACTCACTGACAACATTCACTGACAACATTCACTGACTGACAACATTCACTCACTGACAACATTCACTGACAACATTCACTCACTGACAACATTCACTGACAACATTCGCTCACTGACAACATTCACTGACAACATTCACTCTCTGACAACATTCACTCACTGACAACATTCACTGACAACATTCACTCACTGACAACATTCACTGACAACATTCACTGACTGACAACATTCACTCACTGACAACATTCACTGACAACATTCACTCACTGACAACATTCACTGACAACATTCACTGACTGACAACATTCACTCACTGACAACATTCACTGACAACATTCACTGACTGACAACATTCACTGACAACATTCACTCACTGACAACATTCACTGACAACATTCGCTCACTGACAACATTCACTGACAACATTCACTCTCTGACAACATTCACTCACTGACAACATTCACTGACAACATTCACTCACTGACAACATTCACTGACAACATTCGCTCACTGACAACATTCACTGACAACATTCACTCTCTGACAACATTCACTCACTGACAACATTCACTCACTGACAACATTCACTGACAACATTCACTCTCTGACAACATTCACTCACTGACAACATTCACTGACAACATTCACTCACTGACAACATTCACTGACAACATTCGCTCACTGACAACATTCACTGACAACATTCACTCTCTGACAACATTCACTCACTGACAACATTCACTCACTGACAACATTCACTGACAACATTCACTCACTGACAACATTCACTGACAACATTCACTCACTGACAACATTCACTGACTGACAACATTCACTCACTGACAACATTCACTGACAACATTCACTCACTGACAACATTCACTGACAACATTCACTCACTGACAACATTCACTGACAACATTCACTCACTGACAACATTCACTGACAACATTCACTGACTGACAACATTCACTCACTGACAACATTCACTGACAACATTCACTCACTGACAACATTCACTGACAACATTCGCTCACTGACAACATTCACTGACAACATTCACTCTCTGACAACATTCACTCACTGACAACATTCACTCACTGACAACATTCACTGACAACATTCACTCACTGACAACATTCACTGACAACATTCACTCACTGACAACATTCACTCACTGACAACATTCACTGACAACATTCACTCACTGACAACATTCACTGACAACATTCGCTCACTGACAACATTCACTGACAACATTCACTCTCTGACAACATTCACTCACTGACAACATTCACTCACTGACAACATTCACTGACAACATTCACTCACTGACAACATTCACTCACTGACAACATTCACTGACAACATTCACTCACTGACAACATTCACTGACAACATTCACTCACTGACAACATTCACTGACAACATTCACTGACTGACAACATTCACTCACTGACAACATTCACTGACAACATTCACTCACTGACAACATTCACTGACAACATCCACTGACTGACAACATTCACTCACTGACAACATTCACTGACAACATTCACTCACTGACAACATTCACTGACAACATTCACTCACTGACAACATTCACTGACAACATTCGCTCACTGACAACATTCACTGACAACATTCACTCTCTGACAACATTCACTCACTGACAACATTCACTGACAACATTCACTCACTGACAACATTCACTGACAACATTCACTGACTGACAACATTCACTCACTGACAACATTCACTGATAACATTCACTCACTGACAACATTCACTGACAACATTCGCTCACTGACAACATTCACTGACAACATTCACTCTCTGACAACATTCACTCACTGACAACATTCACTCACTGACAACATTCACTGACAACATTCACTGACTGACAACATTCACTGACTGACAACATTCACTGACAACATTCACTCACTGACAACATTCACTGACAACATTCACTCACTGACAACATTCACTGACAACATTCACTCACTGACAACATTCACTGACAACATTCGCTCACTGACAACATTCACTGACAACATTCACTCTCTGACAACATTCACTCACTGACAACATTCACTGACAACATTCACTCACTGACAACATTCACTGACAACATTCGCTCACTGACAACATTCACTGACAACATTCACTCTCTGACAACATTCACTCACTGACAACATTCACTCACTGACAACATTCACTGACAACATTCACTCTCTGACAACATTCACTCACTGACAACATTCACTGACAACATTCACTCACTGACAACATTCACTGACAACATTCGCTCACTGACAACATTCACTGACAACATTCACTCTCTGACAACATTCACTCACTGACAACATTCACTCACTGACAACATTCACTGACAACATTCACTCACTGACAACATTCACTGACAACATTCACTCACTGACAACATTCACTGACTGACAACATTCACTCACTGACAACATTCACTGACAACATTCACTCACTGACAACATTCACTGACAACATTCACTCACTGACAACATTCACTGACAACATTCACTCACTGACAACATTCACTGACAACATTCACTGACTGACAACATTCACTCACTGACAACATTCACTGACAACATTCACTCACTGACAACATTCACTGACAACATTCGCTCACTGACAACATTCACTGACAACATTCACTCTCTGACAACATTCACTCACTGACAACATTCACTCACTGACAACATTCACTGACAACATTCACTCACTGACAACATTCACTGACAACATTCACTCACTGACAACATTCACTCACTGACAACATTCACTGACAACATTCACTCACTGACAACATTCACTGACAACATTCGCTCACTGACAACATTCACTGACAACATTCACTCTCTGACAACATTCACTCACTGACAACATTCACTCACTGACAACATTCACTGACAACATTCACTCACTGACAACATTCACTCACTGACAACATTCACTGACAACATTCACTCACTGACAACATTCACTGACAACATTCACTCACTGACAACATTCACTGACAACATTCACTGACTGACAACATTCACTCACTGACAACATTCACTGACAACATTCACTCACTGACAACATTCACTGACAACATCCACTGACTGACAACATTCACTCACTGACAACATTCACTGACAACATTCACTCACTGACAACATTCACTGACAACATTCACTCACTGACAACATTCACTGACAACATTCGCTCACTGACAACATTCACTGACAACATTCACTCTCTGACAACATTCACTCACTGACAACATTCACTGACAACATTCACTCACTGACAACATTCACTGACAACATTCACTGACTGACAACATTCACTCACTGACAACATTCACTGATAACATTCACTCACTGACAACATTCACTGACAACATTCGCTCACTGACAACATTCACTGACAACATTCACTCTCTGACAACATTCACTCACTGACAACATTCACTCACTGACAACATTCACTGACAACATTCACTGACTGACAACATTCACTGACTGACAACATTCACTGACAACATTCACTCACTGACAACATTCACTGACAACATTCACTCACTGACAACATTCACTGACAACATTCACTCACTGACAACATTCACTGACAACATTCGCTCACTGACAACATTCACTGACAACATTCACTCTCTGACAACATTCACTCACTGACAACATTCACTGACAACATTCACTCACTGACAACATTCACTGACAACATTCACTCACTGACAACATTCACTGACAACATTCGCTCACTGACAACATTCACTGACAACATTCACTCTCTGACAACATTCACTGACAACATTCGCTCACTGACAACATTCACTGACAACATTCACTCTCTGACAACATTCACTGACAACATTCACTGACTGACAACATTCACTCACTGACAACATTCACTGACAACATTCACTCTCTGACAACATTCACTCACTGACAACATTCACTCACTGACAACATTCACTGACAACATTCACTCACTGACAACATTCACTGACAACATTCGCTCACTGACAACATTCACTGACAACATTCACTCTCTGACAACATTCACTCACTGACAACATTCTCTCACTGACAACATTCACTGACAACATTCACTCACTGACAACATTCACTGACAACATTCACAGACTGACAACATTCACTCACTGACAACATTCACTGACAACATTCACTCACTGACAACATTCACTGACAACATTCACTCACTGACAACATTCACTGACAACATTCGCTCACTGACAACATTCACTGATAACATTCACTCTCTGACAACATTCACTCACTGACAACATTCGCTCACTGACAACATTCACTGACAACATTCACTCACTGACAACATTCACTGACAACATTCCCTCACTGACAACATTCACTGACAACATTCACTCTCTGACAACATTCACTGACAACATTCACTCACTGACAACATTCACTGACAACATTCACTCACTGACAACATTCACTCACTGACAACATTCACTGACAGCATTCACTCTCTGACAACATTCACTGACAACATTCACTGACAACATTCGCTCACTGACAACATTCACTGACAACATTCACTCTCTGACAACATTCACTCACTGACAACATTCACTGACAACATTCACTCACTGACAACATTCACTGACAACATTCACTGACTGACAACATTCACTCACTGACAACATTCACTGACAACATTCACTCACTGACAACATTCACTGACAACATTCACTCACTGACAACATTCACTGACAACATTCGCTCTCTGACAACATTCACTGACAACATTCACTCTCTGACAACATTCACTCACTGACAACATTCACTCACTGACAACATTCACTGACAACATTCACTGACTGACAACATTCACTCACTGACAACATTCACTGACAACATTCACTCACTGACAACATTCACTGACAACATTCACTCTCTGACAACATTCACTCACTGACAACATTCACTCACTGACAACATTCACTGACAACATTCACTGACTGACAACATTCACTCACTGACAACATTCACTGACAACATTCACTCACTGACAACATTCACTGACAACATTCGCTCACTGACAACATTCACTGACAACATTCACTCACTGACAACATTCACTGACAACATTCACTCACTGACAACATTCACTGACAACATTCTCTGACAACATTCACTGACTGACAACATTCACTCACTGACAACATTCACTGACAACATTCACTCACTGACAACATTCACTGACAACATTCGCTCACTGACAACATTCACTGACAACATTCACTCTCTGACAACATTCACTCACTGACAACATTCACTCACTGACAACATTCACTGGCAACATTCACTCACTGACAACATTCACTGACAACATTCACTGACTGACAACATTCACTCACTGACAACATTCACTGACAACATTCACTCACTGACAACATTCACTGACAACATTCGCTCACTGACAACATTCACTGACAACATTCACTCTCTGACAACATTCACTCACTGACAACATTCACTCACTGACAACATTCACTGACAACATTCACTGACTGACAACATTCACTCACTGACAACATTCACTGACAACATTCACTCACTGACAACATTCACTGACAACATTCACTGACAACATTCACTGACAACATTCACTCACTGACAACATTCACTGACAACATTCGCTCACTGACAACATTCACTGACAACATTCACTCACTGACAACATTCACTGACAACATTCACTGACTGACAACATTCACTCACTGACAACATTCACTGACAACATTCACTCACTGACAACATTCACTGACAACATTCGCTCACTGACAACATTCACTGACAACATTCACTCTCTGACAACATTCACTCACTGACAACATTCACTCACTGACAACATTCACTGACAACATTCACTGACTGACAACATTCACTCACTGACAACATTCACTGACAACATTCACTCACTGACAACATTCACTCACTGACAACATTCACTGACAACATTCGCTCACTGACAACATTCACTGACAACATTCACTCACTGACAACATTCACTGACAACATTCACTGACTGACAACATTCACTCACTGACAACATTCACTGACAACATTCACTCACTGACAACATTCACTGACAACATTCCCTCACTGACAACATTCACTCACTGACAACATTCACTGACAACATTCACTCACTGACAACATTCACTGACAACATTCACTCACTGACAACATTCACTGACAACATTCGCTCACTGACAACATTCACTGACAACATTCACTCTCTGACAACATTCACTCACTGACAACATTCACTCACTGACAACATTCACTGACTGTCAACATTCACTCACTGACAACATTCACTGACAACATTCACTCTCTGACAACATTCACTCACTGACAACATTCACTCACTGACAACATTCACTGACAACATTCACTCACTGACAACATTCACTGACAACATTCGCTCACTGACAACATTCACTGACAACATTCACTCTCTGACAACATTCACTCACTGACAACATTCACTGACAACATTCACTGACTGACAACATTCACTCACTGACAACATTCACTGACAACATTCACTCACTGACAACATTCACTGACAACATTCACTGACAACATTCACTGACAACATTCACTCACTGACAACATTCACTGACAACATTCGCTCACTGACAACATTCACTGACAACATTCACTCACTGACAACATTCACTGACAACATTCACTGACTGACAACATTCACTCACTGACAACATTCACTGACAACATTCACTCACTGACAACATTCACTGACAACATTCGCTCACTGACAACATTCACTGACAACATTCACTCTCTGACAACATTCACTCACTGACAACATTCACTGACAACATTCACTCACTGACAACATTCACTGACAACATTCGCTCACTGACAACATTCACTGACAACATTCACTCTCTGACAACATTCACTCACTGACAACATTCACTCACTGACAACATTCACTGACAACATTCACTGACTGACAACATTCACTCACTGACAACATTCACTGACAACATTCACTCTCTGACAACATTCACTCACTGACAACATTCACTCACTGACAACATTCACTGACAACATTCACTCACTGACAACATTCACTGACAACATTCGCTCACTGACAACATTCACTGACAACATTCACTCTCTGACAACATTCACTCACTGACAACATTCACTCACTGACAACATTCACTGACAACATTCACTCACTGACAACATTCACTGACAACATTCACTCACTGACAACATTCACTCACTGACAACATTCACTGACAACATTCACTCACTGACAACATTCACTGACAACATTCGCTCACTGACAACATTCACTGACAACATTCACTCTCTGACAACATTCACTCACTGACAACATTCACTGACAACATTCACTCACTGACAACATTCACTCACTGACAACATTCACTGACAACATTCACTCACTGACAACATTCACTGACAACATTCACTCACTGACAACATTCACTCACTGACAACATTCACTGACAACATTCACTCACTGACAACATTCACTGACAACATTCACTGACTGACAACATTCACTCACTGACAACATTCACTGACAACATTCACTCACTGACAACATTCACTGACAACATTCACTCACTGACAACATTCACTGACAACATTCGCTCACTGACATCATTCACTGACAACATTCACTCTCTGACAACATTCACTCACTGACAACATTCACTGACAACATTCACTCACTGACAACATTCACTGACAACATTCACTCACTGACAACATTCACTCACTGACAACATTCACTGACAACATTCACTCACTGACAACATTCACTGACAACATTCACTCACTGACAACATTCACTGACAACATTCACTCACTGACAACATTCACTGACAACATTCGCTCACTGACAACATTCACTGACAACATTCACTCTCTGACAACATTCACTCACTGACAACATTCACTGACAACATTCACTCACTGACAACATTCACTGACAACATTCACTCACTGACAACATTCACTCACTGACAACATTCACTGACAACATTCACTCACTGACAACATTCACTGACAACATTCACTCACTGACAACATTCACTGACAACATTCGCTCACTGACAACATTCACTGACAACATTCACTCTCTGACAACATTCACTCACTGACAACATTCACTCACTGACAACATTCACTGACAACATTCACTGACTGACAACATTCACTCACTGACAACATTCACTGACAACATTCACTCTCTGACAACATTCACTCACTGACAACATTCACTCACTGACAACATTCACTGACAACATTCACTCACTGACAACATTCACTGACAACATTCGCTCACTGACAACATTCACTGACAACATTCACTCTCTGACAACATTCACTCACTGACAACATTCACTCACTGACAACATTCACTGACAACATTCACTCACTGACAACATTCACTGACAACATTCACTCACTGACAACATTCACTGACAACATTCACTCACTGACAACATTCACTCACTGACAACATTCACTGACAACATTCACTCACTGACAACATTCACTGACAACATTCGCTCACTGACAACATTCACTGACAACATTCACTCTCTGACAACATTCACTCACTGACAACATTCACTGACAACATTCACTCACTGACAACATTCACTCACTGACAACATTCACTGACAACATTCACTCACTGACAACATTCACTGACAACATTCACTCACTGACAACATTCACTCACTGACAACATTCACTGACAACATTCGCTCACTGACAACATTCACTGACAACATTCACTCACTGACAACATTCACTGACAACATTCACTGACTGACAACATTCACTCACTGACAACATTCACTGACAACATTCACTCACTGACAACATTCACTGACAACATTCACTCACTGACAACATTCACTGACAACATTCGCTCACTGACAACATTCACTGACAACATTCACTCTCTGACAACATTCACTCACTGACAACATTCACTGACAACATTCACTCACTGACAACATTCACTGACAACATTCACTCACTGACAACATTCACTCACTGACAACATTCACTGACAACATTCACTCACTGACAACATTCACTGACAACATTCACTCTCTGACAACATTCACTCACTGACAACATTCACTCACTGACAACATTCACTGACAACATTCACTGACAACATTCACTCTCTGACAACATTCACTCACTGACAACATTCACTCACTGACAACATTCACTGACAACATTCACTGACTGACAACATTCACTCACTGACAACATTCACTGACAACATTCACTCACTGACAACATTCACTGACAACATTCACTCACTGACAACATTCACTGACAACATTCGCTCACTGACAACATTCACTGACAACATTCACTCACTGACAACATTCACTCACTGACAACATTCACTGACAACATTCACTCACTGACAACATTCACTGACAACATTCTCTGACAACATTCACTGACTGACAACATTCACTCACTGACAACATTCACTGACAACATTCACTCACTGACAACATTCACTGACAACATTCGCTCACTGACAACATTCACTGACAACATTCACTCTCTGACAACATTCACTCACTGACAACATTCACTCACTGACAACATTCACTGGCAACATTCACTCACTGACAACATTCACTCTCTGACAACATTCACTCACTGACAACATTCACTGACAACATTCACTCACTGACAACATTCACTGACAACATTCGCTCACTGACAACATTCACTGACAACATTCACTCTCTGACAACATTCACTCACTGACAACATTCACTCACTGACAACATTCACTGACAACATTCACTGACTGACAACATTCACTCACTGACAACATTCACTGACAACATTCACTCACTGACAACATTCACTGACAACATTCACTGACAACATTCACTGACAACATTCACTCACTGACAACATTCACTGACAACATTCGCTCACTGACAACATTCACTGACAACATTCACTCACTGACAACATTCACTGACAACATTCACTGACTGACAACATTCACTCACTGACAACATTCACTGACAACATTCACTCACTGACAACATTCACTGACAACATTCGCTCACTGACAACATTCACTGACAACATTCACTCTCTGACAACATTCACTCACTGACAACATTCACTCACTGACAACATTCACTGACAACATTCACTGACTGACAACATTCACTCACTGACAACATTCACTGACAACATTCACTCACTGACAACATTCACTCACTGACAACATTCACTGACAACATTCGCTCACTGACAACATTCACTGACAACATTCACTGACTGACAACATTCACTCACTGACAACATTCACTGACAACATTCACTCACTGACAACATTCACTGACAACATTCACTGACTGACAACATTCACTCACTGACAACATTCACTGACAACATTCACTCACTGACAACATTCACTGACAACATTCACTCACTGACAACATTCACTGACAACATTCGCTCACTGACATCATTCACTGACAACATTCACTCTCTGACAACATTCACTCACTGACAACATTCACTGACAACATTCACTCACTGACAACATTCACTGACAACATTCACTCACTGACAACATTCACTCACTGACAACATTCACTGACAACATTCACTCACTGACAACATTCACTGACAACATTCACTCACTGACAACATTCACTGACAACATTCACTCACTGACAACATTCACTGACAACATTCGCTCACTGACAACATTCACTGACAACATTCACTCTCTGACAACATTCACTCACTGACAACATTCACTGACAACATTCACTCACTGACAACATTCACTGACAACATTCACTCACTGACAACATTCACTCACTGACAACATTCACTGACAACATTCACTCACTGACAACATTCACTGACAACATTCACTCACTGACAACATTCACTGACAACATTCGCTCACTGACAACATTCACTGACAACATTCACTCTCTGACAACATTCACTCACTGACAACATTCACTCACTGACAACATTCACTGACAACATTCACTGACTGACAACATTCACTCACTGACAACATTCACTGACAACATTCACTCTCTGACAACATTCACTCACTGACAACATTCACTCACTGACAACATTCACTGACAACATTCACTCACTGACAACATTCACTGACAACATTCGCTCACTGACAACATTCACTGACAACATTCACTCTCTGACAACATTCACTCACTGACAACATTCACTCACTGACAACATTCACTGACAACATTCACTCACTGACAACATTCACTGACAACATTCACTCACTGACAACATTCACTGACAACATTCACTCACTGACAACATTCACTCACTGACAACATTCACTGACAACATTCACTCACTGACAACATTCACTGACAACATTCGCTCACTGACAACATTCACTGACAACATTCACTCTCTGACAACATTCACTCACTGACAACATTCACTGACAACATTCACTCACTGACAACATTCACTCACTGACAACATTCACTGACAACATTCACTCACTGACAACATTCACTGACAACATTCACTCACTGACAACATTCACTCACTGACAACATTCACTGACAACATTCGCTCACTGACAACATTCACTGACAACATTCACTCACTGACAACATTCACTGACAACATTCACTGACTGACAACATTCACTCACTGACAACATTCACTGACAACATTCACTCACTGACAACATTCACTGACAACATTCACTCACTGACAACATTCACTGACAACATTCGCTCACTGACAACATTCACTGACAACATTCACTCTCTGACAACATTCACTCACTGACAACATTCACTGACAACATTCACTCACTGACAACATTCACTGACAACATTCACTCACTGACAACATTCACTCACTGACAACATTCACTGACAACATTCACTCACTGACAACATTCACTGACAACATTCACTCTCTGACAACATTCACTCACTGACAACATTCACTCACTGACAACATTCACTGACAACATTCACTGACAACATTCACTCTCTGACAACATTCACTCACTGACAACATTCACTCACTGACAACATTCACTGACAACATTCACTGACTGACAACATTCACTCACTGACAACATTCACTGACAACATTCACTCACTGACAACATTCACTGACAACATTCACTCACTGACAACATTCACTGACAACATTCGCTCACTGACAACATTCACTGACAACATTCACTCACTGACAACATTCACTCACTGACAACATTCACTGACAACATTCACTCACTGACAACATTCACTGACAACATTCTCTGACAACATTCACTGACTGACAACATTCACTCACTGACAACATTCACTGACAACATTCACTCACTGACAACATTCACTGACAACATTCGCTCACTGACAACATTCACTGACAACATTCACTCTCTGACAACATTCACTCACTGACAACATTCACTCACTGACAACATTCACTGGCAACATTCACTCACTGACAACATTCACTCTCTGACAACATTCACTCACTGACAACATTCACTGACAACATTCACTCACTGACAACATTCACTGACAACATTCGCTCACTGACAACATTCACTGACAACATTCACTCTCTGACAACATTCACTCACTGACAACATTCACTCACTGACAACATTCACTGACAACATTCACTGACTGACAACATTCACTCACTGACAACATTCACTGACAACATTCACTCACTGACAACATTCACTGACAACATTCACTGACAACATTCACTGACAACATTCACTCACTGACAACATTCACTGACAACATTCGCTCACTGACAACATTCACTGACAACATTCACTCACTGACAACATTCACTGACAACATTCACTGACTGACAACATTCACTCACTGACAACATTCACTGACAACATTCACTCACTGACAACATTCACTGACAACATTCGCTCACTGACAACATTCACTGACAACATTCACTCTCTGACAACATTCACTCACTGACAACATTCACTCACTGACAACATTCACTGACAACATTCACTGACTGACAACATTCACTCACTGACAACATTCACTGACAACATTCACTCACTGACAACATTCACTCACTGACAACATTCACTGACAACATTCGCTCACTGACAACATTCACTGACAACATTCACTCACTGACAACATTCACTGACAACATTCACTGACTGACAACATTCACTCACTGACAACATTCACTGACAACATTCACTCACTGACAACATTCACTGACAACATTCCCTCACTGACAACATTCACTCACTGACAACATTCACTGACAACATTCACTCACTGACAACATTCACTGACAACATTCACTCACTGACAACATTCACTGACAACATTCGCTCACTGACAACATTCACTGACAACATTCACTCTCTGACAACATTCACTCACTGACAACATTCACTCACTGACAACATTCACTGACTGACAACATTCACTCACTGACAACATTCACTGACAACATTCACTCTCTGACAACATTCACTCACTGACAACATTCACTCACTGACAACATTCACTGACAACATTCACTCACTGACAACATTCACTGACAACATTCGCTCACTGACAACATTCACTGACAACATTCACTCTCTGACAACATTCACTCACTGACAACATTCACTGACAACATTCACTGACTGACAACATTCACTCACTGACAACATTCACTGACAACATTCACTCACTGACAACATTCACTCACTGACAACATTCACTGACAACATTCACTCTCTGACAACATTCACTGACAACATTCACTCTCTGACAACATTCACTCACTGACAACATTCACTGACAACATTCACTCACTGACAACATTCACTGACAACATTCACTCTCTGACAACATTCACTCACTGACAACATTCACTGACAACATTCACTCTCTGACAACATTCACTCACTGACAACATTCACTGACAACATTCACTCTCTGACAACATTCACTCACTGACAACATTCACTGACAACATTCACTCTCTGACAACATTCACTCTCTGACAACATTCACTCACTGACAACATTCACTCACTGACAACATTCACTGACAACATTCACTCTCTGACAACATTCACTCACTGACAACATTCACTCACTGACAACATTCACTGACAACATTCACTGACTGACAACATTCACTCACTGACAACATTCACTGACAACATTCACTCTCTGACAACATTCACTCACTGACAACATTCACTCACTGACAACATTCACTGACAACATTCACTCACTGACAACATTCACTGACAACATTCGCTCACTGACAACATTCACTGACAACATTCACTCTCTGACAACATTCACTCACTGACAACATTCACTGACAACATTCACTCTCTGACAACATTCACTCACTGACAACATTCACTCACTGACAACATTCACTGACAACATTCACTCTCTGACAACATTCACTCACTGACAACATTCACTCACTGACAACATTCACTGACAACATTCACTGACTGACAACATTCACTCACTGACAACATTCACTGACAACATTCACTCTCTGACAACATTCACTCACTGACAACATTCACTCACTGACAACATTCACTGACAACATTCACTCACTGACAACATTCACTGACAACATTCGCTCACTGACAACATTAACTGACAACATTCACTCTCTGACAACATTCACTCACTGACAACATTCACTCACTGACAACATTCACTGACAACATTCACTCACTGACAACATTCACTGACAACATTCACTCACTGACAACATTCACTGACAACATTCACTCACTGACAACATTCACTCACTGACAACATTCACTGACAACATTCACTCACTGACAACATTCACTGACAACATTCACTCACTGACAACATTCACTGACAACATTCGCTCACTGACAACATTCACTGACAACATTCACTCTCTGACAACATTCACTCACTGACAACATTCACTGACAACATTCACTCACTGACAACATTCACTCACTGACAACATTCACTGACAACATTCACTCACAGACAACATTCATTGACAACATTCACTCACTGACAACATTCACTCACTGACAACATTCACTGACAACATTCGCTCACTGACAACATTCACTGACAACATTCACTGACAACATTCGCTCACTGACAACATTCACTGACAACATTCACTCACTGACAACATTCACTGACAACATTCACTGACTGACAACATTCACTCACTGACAACATTCACTGACAACATTCACTCACTGACAACATTCACTGACAACATTCACTCACTGACAACATTCACTGACAACATTCGCTCACTGACAACATTCACTGACAACATTCACTCACTGACAACATTCACTCACTGACAACATTCACTGACAACATTCACTCACTGACAACATTCACTGACAACATTCACTCACTGACAACATTCACTGACAACATTCACTCACTGACAACATTCACTGACAACATTCGCTCACTGACAACATTCACTGACAACATTCACTCTCTGACAACATTCACTCACTGAAAACATTCACTGACAACATTCACTCACTGACAACATTCACTGACAACATTCACTCACTGACAACATTCACTCACTGACAACATTCACTGACAACATTCACTCACTGACAACATTCACTGACAACATTCACTCACTGACAACATTCACTGACAACATTCGCTCACTGACAACATTCACTGACAACATTCGCTCACTGACAACATTCACTGACAACATTCACTCTCTGACAACATTCACTCACTGACAACATTCACTCACTGACAACATTCACTGACAACATTCACTGACTGACAACATTCACTCACTGACAACATTCACTGACAACATTCACTCTCTGACAACATTCACTCACTGACAACATTCACTCACTGACAACATTCACTGACAACATTCACTCACTGACAACATTCACTGACAACATTCGCTCACTGACAACATTCACTGACAACATTCACTCTCTGACAACATTCACTCACTGACAACATTCACTCACTGACAACATTCACTGACAACATTCACTCACTGACAACATTCACTGACAACATTCACTGACTGACAACATTCACTCACTGACAACATTCACTGACAACATTCACTCACTGACAACATTCACTGACAACATTCACTCACTGACAACATTCACTGACAACATTCGCTCACTGACAACATTCACTGACAACATTCACTCTCTGACAACATTCACTCACTGACAACATTCACTCACTGACAACATTCACTGACAACATTCACTCACTGACAACATTCACTGACAACATTCACTCACTGACAACATTCACTCACTGACAACATTCACTGACAACATTCACTCACTGACAACATTCACTGACAACATTCGCTCACTGACAACATTCACTGACAACATTCACTCTCTGACAACATTCACTCACTGACAACATTCACTCACTGACAACATTCACTGACAACATTCACTGACTGACAACATTCACTCACTGACAACATTCACTGACAACATTCACTCTCTGACAACATTCACTCACTGACAACATTCACTCACTGACAACATTCACTGACAACATTCACTCACTGACAACATTCACTGACAACATTCGCTCACTGACAACATTCACTGACAACATTCACTCTCTGACAACATTCACTCACTGACAACATTCACTCACTGACAACATTCACTGACAACATTCACTCACTGACAACATTCACTGACAACATTCACTCACTGACAACATTCACTTACAACATTCACTCACTGACAACATTCACTGACAACATTCACTCACTGACAACATTCACTGACAACATTCACTCACTGACAACATTCACTGACAACATTCACTGACTGACAACATTCACTCACTGACAACATTCACTGACAACATTCACTCACTGACAACATTCACTGACAACATTCACTGACTTACAACATTCACTCACTGACAACATTCACTGACAACATTCACTCACTGACAACATTCACTGACAACATTCACTCACTGACAACATTCACTGACAACATTCGCTCACTGACAACATTCACTGACAACATTCACTCACTGACAACATTCACTCACTGACAACATTCACTGACAACATTCACTCACTGACAACATTCACTGACAACATTCTCTGACAACATTCACTGACTGACAACATTCACTCACTGACAACATTCACTGACAACATTCACTCACTGACAACATTCACTGACAACATTCGCTCACTGACAACATTCACTGACAACATTCACTCTCTGACAACATTCACTCACTGACAACATTCACTCACTGACAACATTCACTGACAACATTCACTGACTGACAACATTCACTCACTGACAACATTCACTGACAACATTCACTCTCTGACAACATTCACTGACAACATTCACTCACTGACAACATTCACTGACAACATTCACTCACTGACAACATTCACTGACAACATTCACTGACTGACAACATTCACTCACTGACAACATTCACTGACAACATTCACTCACTGACAACATTCACTGACAACATTCACTCACTGACAACATTCACTGACAACATTCGCTCACTGACAACATTCACTGACAACATTCACTCTCTGACAACATTCACTCACTGACAACATTCACTGACAACATTCACTCACTGACAACATTCACTGACAACATTCACTCACTGACAACATTCACTCACTGACAACATTCACTGACAACATTCACTCACTGACAACATTCACTGACAACATTCACTCACTGACAACATTCACTGACAACATTCGCTCACTGACAACATTCACTGACAACATTCGCTCACTGACAACATTCACTGACAACATTCACTCTCTGACAACATTCACTCACTGACAACATTCACTCACTGACAACATTCACTGACAACATTCACTGACTGACAACATTCACTCACTGACAACATTCACTGACAACATTCACTCTCTGACAACATTCACTCACTGACAACATTCACTCACTGACAACATTCACTGACAACATTCACTCACTGACAACATTCACTGACAACATTCGCTCACTGACAACATTCACTGACAACATTCACTCTCTGACAACATTCACTCACTGACAACATTCACTCACTGACAACATTCACTGACAACATTCACTCACTGACAACATTCACTGACAACATTCACTGACTGACAACATTCACTCACTGACAACATTCACTGACAACATTCACTCACTGACAACATTCACTGACAACATTCACTCACTGACAACATTCACTGACAACATTCGCTCACTGACAACATTCACTGACAACATTCACTCTCTGACAACATTCACTCACTGACAACATTCACTCACTGACAACATTCACTGACAACATTCACTCACTGACAACATTCACTGACAACATTCACTCACTGACAACATTCACTCACTGACAACATTCACTGACAACATTCACTCACTGACAACATTCACTGACAACATTCGCTCACTGACAACATTCACTGACAACATTCACTCTCTGACAACATTCACTCACTGACAACATTCACTGACAACATTCACTGACTGACAACATTCACTCACTGACAACATTCACTGACAACATTCACTCTCTGACAACATTCACTCACTGACAACATTCACTCACTGACAACATTCACTGACAACATTCACTCACTGACAACATTCACTGACAACATTCGCTCACTGACAACATTCACTGACAACATTCACTCTCTGACAACATTCACTCACTGACAACATTCACTCACTGACAACATTCACTGACAACATTCACTCACTGACAACATTCACTGACAACATTCACTCACTGACAACATTCACTTACAACATTCACTCACTGACAACATTCACTGACAACATTCACTCACTGACAACATTCACTGACAACATTCACTCTCTGACAACATTCACTCACTGACAACATTCACTCACTGACAACATTCACTGACAACATTCACTGACAACATTCACTCTCTGACAACATTCACTCACTGACAACATTCACTGACAACATTCGCTCACTGACAACATTCACTCACTGACAACATTCACTGACAACATTCGCTCACTGACAACATTCACTGACAACATTCACTCACTGACAACATTCACTGACAACATTCACTGACTGACAACATTCACTCACTGACAACATTCACTGACAACATTCACTCACTGACAACATTCACTGACAACATTCACTCACTGACAACATTCACTGACAACATTCGCTCACTGACAACATTCACTGACAACATTCACTCTCTGACAACATTCACTCACTGACAACATTCACTGACAACATTCACTCACTGACAACATTCACTGACAACATTCACTCACTGACAACATTCACTGACAACATTCGCTCACTGACAACATTCACTGACAACATTCACTCTCTGACAACATTCACTCACTGACAACATTCACTGACAACATTCACTGACTGACAACATTCACTCACTGACAACATTCACTGACAACATTCACTCACTGACAACATTCACTGACAACATTCGCTCACTGACAACATTCACTGACAACATTCACTCTCTGACAACATTCACTCACTGACAACATTCACTCACTGACAACATTCACTGACAACATTCACTGACAACATTCACTCACTGACAACATTCACTGACAACATTCACTCTCTGACAACATTCACTCACTGACAACATTCACTCACTGACAACATTCACTGACAACATTCACTCACTGACAACATTCACTGACAACATTCACTCACTGACAACATTCACTGACAACATTCACTGACTGACAACATTCACTCACTGACAACATTCACTGACAACATACACTCACTGACAACATTCACTGACAACATTCACTCACTGACAACATTCACTGACAACATTCGCTCACTGACAACATTCACTGACAACATTCACTCACTGACAACATTCACTGACAACATTCACTGACTGACAACATTCACTCACTGACAACATTCACTGACAACATTCACTCACTGACAACATTCACTGACAACATTCCCTCACTGACAACATTCCCTCACTGACAACATTCACTGACAACATTCACTCACTGACAACATTCACTGACAACATTCACTCACTGACAACATTCACTGACAACATTCGCTCACTGACAACATTCACTGACAACATTCACTCTCTGACAACATTCACTCACTGACAACATTCACTCACTGACAACATTCACTTACAACATTCACTCACTGACAACATTCACTGACAACATTCACTCACTGACAACATTCACTGACAACATTCACTGACTGACAACATTCACTCACTGACAACATTCACTGACAACATTCACTCACTGACAACATTCACTGACAACATTCACTCACTGACAACATTCACTGACAACATTCACTGACTGACAACATTCACTCACTGACAACATTCACTGACAACATTCACTCACTGACAACATTCACTGACAACATTCGCTCACTGACAACATTCACTGACAACATTCACTCTCTGACAACATTCACTCACTGACAACATTCACTCACTGACAACATTCACTGACAACATTCACTCACTGACAACATTCACTGACAACATTCGCTCACTGACAACATTCACTGACAACATTCACTCACTGACAACATTCACTGACAACATTCACTGACTGACAACATTCACTCACTGACAACATTCACTGACAACATTCACTCACTGACAACATTCACTGACAACATTCGCTCACTGACAACATTCACTGACAACATTCACTCTCTGACAACATTCACTCACTGACAACATTCACTGACAACATTCACTGACTGACAACATTCACTCACTGACAACATTCACTGACAACATTCACTCACTGACAACATTCACTGACAACATTCGCTCACTGACAACATTCACTGACAACATTCACTCACTGACAACATTCACTGACAACATTCACTCACTGACAACATTCACTCACTGACAACATTCACTGACAACATTCGCTCACTGACAACATTCACTGACAACATTCGCTCACTGACAACATTCACTGACAACATTCACTCTCTGACAACATTCACTCACTGACAACATTCACTCACTGACAACATTCACTGACAACATTCACTCACTGACAACATTCACTGACAACATTCGCTCACTGACAACATTCACTGACAACATTCACTCTCTGACAACATTCACTCACTGACAACATTCACTCACTGACAACATTCACTGACAACATTCACTCACTGACAACATTCACTGACAACATTCACTCACTGACAACATTCACTTACAACATTCACTCACTGACAACATTCACTGACAACATTCACTCACTGACAACATTCACTGACAACATTCACTGACTGACAACATTCACTCACTGACAACATTCACTGACAACATTCACTCACTGACAACATTCACTGACAACATTCACTGACTGACAACATTCACTCACTGACAATATTCACTGACAACATTCACTCACTGACAACATTCACTGACAACATTCGCTCACTGAAAACATTCACTGACAACATTCACTCACTGACAACATTCACTCACTGACAACATTCACTGACAACATTCACTCACTGACAACATTCACTGACAACATTCTCTGACAACATTCACTGACTGACAACATTCACTCACTGACAACATTCACTGACAACATTCACTCACTGACAACATTCACTGACAACATTCGCTCACTGACAACATTCACTGACAACATTCACTCTCTGACAACATTCACTCACTGACAACATTCACTCACTGACAACATTCACTGGCAACATTCACTCACTGACAACATTCACTGACAACATTCACTGACTGACAACATTCACTCACTGACAACATTCACTCACTGACAACATTCACTGACAACATTCGCTCACTGACAACATTCACTGACAACATTCACTCTCTGACAACATTCACTCACTGACAACATTCACTCACTGACAACATTCACTGACAACATTCACTGACTGACAACATTCACTCACTGACAACATTCACTGACAACATTCACTCACTGACAACATTCACTGACAACATTCACTGACAACATTCACTCACTGACAACATTCACTGACAACATTCGCTCACTGACAACATTCACTGACAACATTCACTCACTGACAACATTCACTGACAACATTCACTGACTGACAACATTCACTCACTGACAACATTCACTGACAACATTCACTCACTGACAACATTCACTGACAACATTCGCTCACTGACAACATTCACTGACAACATTCACTCTCTGACAACATTCACTCACTGACAACATTCACTCACTGACAACATTCACTGACTGACAACATTCACTCACTGACAACATTCACTGACAACATTCACTCACTGACAACATTCACTCACTGACAACATTCACTGACAACATTCGCTCACTGACAACATTCACTGACAACATTCACTCACTGACAACATTCACTGACAACATTCACTGACTGACAACATTCACTCACTGACAACATTCACTGACAACATTCACTCACTGACAACATTCACTGACAACATTCCCTCACTGACAACATTCACTCACTGACAACATTCACTGACAACATTCACTCACTGACAACATTCACTGACAACATTCACTCACTGACAACATTCACTGACAACATTCGCTCACTGACAACATTCACTGACAACATTCACTCTCTGACAACATTCACTCACTGACAACATTCACTCACTGACAACATTCACTGACTGACAACATTCACTCACTGACAACATTCACTGACAACATTCACTCTCTGACAACATTCACTCACTGACAACATTCACTCACTGACAACATTCACTGACAACATTCACTCACTGACAACATTCACTGACAACATTCGCTCACTGACAACATTCACTGACAACATTCACTCTCTGACAACATTCACTCACTGACAACATTCACTGACAACATTCACTGACTGACAACATTCACTCACTGACAACATTCACTGACAACATTCACTCACTGAAAACATTCACTGACAACATTCGCTCACTGACAACATTCACTGACAACATTCACTCACTGACAACATTCACTGACAACATTCACTGACTGACAACATTCGCTCACTGACAACATTCACTGACAACATTCACTCTCTGACAACATTCACTCACTGACAACATTCACTCACTGACAACATTCACTGACAACATTCACTGACTGACAACATTCACTCACTGACAACATTCACTGACAACATTCGCTCACTGACAACATTCACTGACAACATTCACTCTCTGACAACATTCACTCACTGACAACATTCACTGACAACATTCACTCACTGACAACATTCACTGACAACATTCACTCACTGACAACATTCACTGACAACATTCGCTCACTGACAACATTCACTGACAACATTCACTCTCTGACAACATTCACTCACTGACAACATTCACTCACTGACAACATTCACTGACAACATTCACTGACTGACAACATTCACTCACTGACAACATTCACTGACAACATTCACTCTCTGACAACATTCACTCACTGACAACATTCACTCACTGACAACATTCACTGACAACATTCACTCACTGACAACATTCACTGACAACATTCGCTCACTGACAACATTCACTGACAACATTCACTCTCTGACAACATTCACTCACTGACAACATTCACTCACTGACAACATTCACTGACAACATTCACTCACTGACAACATTCACTGACAACATTCACTCACTGACAACATTCACTGACAACATTCCCTCACTGACAACATTCACTCACTGACAACATTCACTGACAACATTCACTCACTGACAACATTCACTGACAACATTCACTCACTGACAACATTCACTGACAACATTCGCTCACTGACAACATTCACTCACTGACAACATTCACTGACAACATTCGCTCACTGACAACATTCACTGACAACATTCACTCTCTGACAACATTCACTCACTGACAACATTCACTGACAACATTCACTCACTGACAACATTCACTCACTGACAACATTCACTGACAACATTCACTCACTGACAACATTCACTGACAACATTCACTCACTGACAACATTCACTCACTGACAACATTCACTAACAACATTCGCTCACTGACAACATTCACTGACAACATTCACTCACTGACAACATTCACTGACAACATTCACTGACTGACAACATTCACTCACTGACAACATTCACTGACAACATTCACTCACTGACAACATTCACTGACAACATTCACTCACTGACAACATTCACTGACAACATTCGCTCACTGACAACATTCACTGACAACATTCACTCTCTGACAACATTCACTCACTGACAACATTCACTGACAACATTCACTCACTGACAACATTCACTGACAACATTCACTCACTGACAACATTCACTCACTGACAACATTCACTGACAACATTCACTCACTGACAACATTCACTGACAACATTCACTCACTGACAACATTCACTGACACCATTCACTCACTGACAACATTCACTGACAACATTCGCTCACTGACAACATTCACTGACAACATTCACTCTCTGACAACATTCACTCACTGACAACATTCACTGACAACATTCACTCACTGACAACATTCACTGACAACATTCACTCACTGACAACATTCACTCACTGACAACATTCACTGACAACATTCACTCACTGACAACATTCACTGACAACATTCACTCACTGACAACATTCACTGACAACATTCGCTCACTGACAACATTCACTGACAACATTCACTCTCTGACAACATTCACTCACTGACAACATTCACTGACAACATTCACTGACTGACAACATTCACTCACTGACAACATTCACTGACAACATTCACTCTCTGACAACATTCACTCACTGACAACATTCACTCACTGACAACATTCACTGACAACATTCACTCACTGACAACATTCACTGACAACATTCGCTCACTGACAACATTCACTGACAACATTCACTCTCTGACAACATTCACTCACTGACAACATTCACTCACTGACAACATTCACTGACAACATTCACTCACTGACAACATTCACTGACAACATTCACTCACTGACAACATTCACTGACAACATTCACTCACTGACAACATTCACTCACTGACAACATTCACTGACAACATTCACTCACTGACAACATTCACTGACAACATTCACTCACTGACAACATTCACTGACAACATTCACTCTCTGACAACATTCACTCACTGACAACATTCACTGACAACATTCACTCACTGACAACATTCACTCACTGACAACATTCACTGACAACATTCACTCACTGACAACATTCACTGACAACATTCACTCACTGACAACATTCACTCACTGACAACATTCACTGACAACATTCGCTCACTGACAACATTCACTGACAACATTCACTCACTGACAACATTCACTGACAACATTCACTGACTGACAACATTCACTCACTGACAACATTCACTGACAACATTCACTCACTGACAACATTCACTGACAACATTCACTCACTGACAACATTCACTGACAACATTCGCTCACTGACAACATTCACTGACAACATTCACTCTCTGACAACATTCACTCACTGACAACATTCACTGACAACATTCACTCACTGACAACATTCACTGACAACATTCACTCACTGACAACATTCACTCACTGACAACATTCACTGACAACATTCACTCACTGACAACATTCACTGACAACATTCACTCACTGACAACATTCACTGACAACATTCGCTCACTGACAACATTCACTGACAACATTCACTCTCTGACAACATTCACTCACTGACAACATTCACTCACTGACAACATTCACTGACAACATTCACTCACTGACAACATTCACTCACTGACAACATTCACTGACAACATTCACTCACTGACAACATTCACTGACAACATTCGCTCACTGACAACATTCACTGACAACATTCACTCTCTGACAACATTCACTCACTGACAACATTCACTCACTGACAACATTCACTGACAACATTCACTGACAACATTCACTCACTGACAACATTCACTGACTGACAACATTCACTCACTGACAACATTCACTGACAACATTCACTCACTGACAACATTCACTGACAACATTCACTCACTGACAACATTCACTGACAACATTCACTCACTGACAACATTCACTCACTGACAACATTCACTGACAACATTCACTCACTGACAACATTCACTGACAACATTCGCTCACTGACAACATTCACTGACAACATTCACTCACTGACAACATTCACTGACAACATTCACTGACTGACAACATTCACTGACTGACAACATTCACTGACAACATTCACTCACTGACAACATTCACTGACAACATTCCCTCACTGACAACATTCACTCACTGACAACATTCACTGACAACATTCACTCACTGACAACATTCACTGACAACATTCACTCACTGACAACATTCACTGACAACATTCGCTCACTGACAACATTCACTGACAACATTCACTCTCTGACAACATTCACTCACTGACAACATTCACTCACTGACAACATTCACTGACTGACAACATTCACTCACTGACAACATTCACTGACAACATTCACTCTCTGACAACATTCACTCACTGACAACATTCACTGACAACATTCACTCACTGACAACATTCACTGACAACATTCGCTCACTGACAACATTCACTGACAACATTCACTCTCTGACAACATTCACTCACTGACAACATTCACTGACAACATTCACTGACTGACAACATTCACTCACTGACAACATTCACTGACAACATTCACTCACTGACAACATTCACTGACAACATTCACTGACAACATTCACTGACAACATTCACTCACTGACAACATTCACTGACAACATTCGCTCACTGACAACATTCACTGACAACATTCACTCACTGACAACATTCACTGACAACATTCACTGACTGACAACATTCACTCACTGACAACATTCACTGACAACATTCACTCACTGACAACATTCACTGACAACATTCGCTCACTGACAACATTCACTGACAACATTCACTCTCTGACAACATTCACTCACTGACAACATTCACTGACAACATTCACTGACTGACAACATTCACTCACTGACAACATTCACTGACAACATTCACTCACTGACAACATTCACTCACTGACAACATTCACTGACAACATTCGCTCACTGACAACATTCACTGACAACATTCACTCACTGACAACATTCACTGACAACATTCACTGACTGACAACATTCACTCACTGACAACATTCACTGACAACATTCACTCACTGACAACATTCACTGACAACATTCACTCACTGACAACATTCACTGACAACATTCGCTCACTGACAACATTCACTGACAACATTCACTCTCTGACAACATTCACTCACTGACAACATTCACTGACAACATTCACTCACTGACAACATTCACTGACAACATTCACTCACTGACAACATTCACTGACAACATTCGCTCACTGACAACATTCACTGACAACATTCACTCTCTGACAACATTCACTCACTGACAACATTCACTGACAACATTCACTGACTGACAACATTCACTCACTGACAACATTCACTGACAACATTCACTCACTGACAACATTCACTGACAACATTCGCTCACTGACAACATTCACTGACAACATTCACTCTCTGACAACATTCACTCACTGACAACATTCACTCACTGACAACATTCACTGACAACATTCACTGACAACATTCACTCACTGACAACATTCACTGACAACATTCACTCTCTGACAACATTCACTCACTGACAACATTCACTCACTGACAACATTCACTGACAACATTCACTCACTGACAACATTCACTGACAACATTCACTCACTGACAACATTCACTGACAACATTCACTGACTGACAACATTCACTCACTGACAACATTCACTGACAACATACACTCACTGACAACATTCACTGACAACATTCACTCACTGACAACATTCACTGACAACATTCGCTCACTGACAACATTCACTGACAACATTCACTCACTGACAACATTCACTGACAACATTCACTGACTGACAACATTCACTCACTGACAACATTCACTGACAACATTCACTCACTGACAACATTCACTGACAACATTCCCTCACTGACAACATTCCCTCACTGACAACATTCACTGACAACATTCACTCACTGACAACATTCACTGACAACATTCACTCACTGACAACATTCACTGACAACATTCGCTCACTGACAACATTCACTGACAACATTCACTCTCTGACAACATTCACTCACTGACAACATTCACTCACTGACAACATTCACTTACAACATTCACTCACTGACAACATTCACTGACAACATTCACTCACTGACAACATTCACTGACAACATTCACTGACTGACAACATTCACTCACTGACAACATTCACTGACAACATTCACTCACTGACAACATTCACTGACAACATTCACTCACTGACAACATTCACTGACAACATTCACTGACTGACAACATTCACTCACTGACAACATTCACTGACAACATTCACTCACTGACAACATTCACTGACAACATTCGCTCACTGACAACATTCACTGACAACATTCACTCTCTGACAACATTCACTCACTGACAACATTCACTCACTGACAACATTCACTGACAACATTCACTCACTGACAACATTCACTGACAACATTCGCTCACTGACAACATTCACTGACAACATTCACTCACTGACAACATTCACTGACAACATTCACTGACTGACAACATTCACTCACTGACAACATTCACTGACAACATTCACTCACTGACAACATTCACTGACAACATTCGCTCACTGACAACATTCACTGACAACATTCACTCTCTGACAACATTCACTCACTGACAACATTCACTGACAACATTCACTGACTGACAACATTCACTCACTGACAACATTCACTGACAACATTCACTCACTGACAACATTCACTGACAACATTCGCTCACTGACAACATTCACTGACAACATTCACTCACTGACAACATTCACTGACAACATTCACTCACTGACAACATTCACTCACTGACAACATTCACTGACAACATTCGCTCACTGACAACATTCACTGACAACATTCGCTCACTGACAACATTCACTGACAACATTCACTCTCTGACAACATTCACTCACTGACAACATTCACTCACTGACAACATTCACTGACAACATTCACTCACTGACAACATTCACTGACAACATTCGCTCACTGACAACATTCACTGACAACATTCACTCTCTGACAACATTCACTCACTGACAACATTCACTCACTGACAACATTCACTGACAACATTCACTCACTGACAACATTCACTGACAACATTCACTCACTGACAACATTCACTTACAACATTCACTCACTGACAACATTCACTGACAACATTCACTCACTGACAACATTCACTGACAACATTCACTGACTGACAACATTCACTCACTGACAACATTCACTGACAACATTCACTCACTGACAACATTCACTGACAGCATTCACTGACTGACAACATTCACTCACTGACAATATTCACTGACAACATTCACTCACTGACAACATTCACTGACAACATTCGCTCACTGAAAACATTCACTGACAACATTCACTCACTGACAACATTCACTCACTGACAACATTCACTGACAACATTCACTCACTGACAACATTCACTGACAACATTCTCTGACAACATTCACTGACTGACAACATTCACTCACTGACAACATTCACTGACAACATTCACTCACTGACAACATTCACTGACAACATTCGCTCACTGACAACATTCACTGACAACATTCACTCTCTGACAACATTCACTCACTGACAACATTCACTCACTGACAACATTCACTGGCAACATTCACTCACTGACAACATTCACTGACAACATTCACTGACTGACAACATTCACTCACTGACAACATTCACTGACAACATTCACTCACTGACAACATTCACTGACAACATTCGCTCACTGACAACATTCACTGACAACATTCACTCTCTGACAACATTCACTCACTGACAACATTCACTCACTGACAACATTCACTGACAACATTCACTGACTGACAACATTCACTCACTGACAACATTCACTGACAACATTCACTCACTGACAACATTCACTGACAACATTCACTGACAACATTCACTCACTGACAACATTCACTGACAACATTCGCTCACTGACAACATTCACTGACAACATTCACTCACTGACAACATTCACTGACAACATTCACTGACTGACAACATTCACTCACTGACAACATTCACTGACAACATTCACTCACTGACAACATTCACTGACAACATTCGCTCACTGACAACATTCACTGACAACATTCACTCTCTGACAACATTCACTCACTGACAACATTCACTCACTGACAACATTCACTGACAACATTCACTGACTGACAACATTCACTCACTGACAACATTCACTGACAACATTCACTCACTGACAACATTCACTCACTGACAACATTCACTGACAACATTCGCTCACTGACAACATTCACTGACAACATTCACTCACTGACAACATTCACTGACAACATTCACTGACTGACAACATTCACTCACTGACAACATTCACTGACAACATTCACTCACTGACAACATTCACTGACAACATTCCCTCACTGACAACATTCACTCACTGACAACATTCACTGACAACATTCACTCACTGACAACATTCACTGACAACATTCACTCACTGACAACATTCACTGACAACATTCGCTCACTGACAACATTCACTGACAACATTCACTCTCTGACAACATTCACTCACTGACAACATTCACTCACTGACAACATTCACTGACTGACAACATTCACTCACTGACAACATTCACTGACAACATTCACTCTCTGACAACATTCACTCACTGACAACATTCACTCACTGACAACATTCACTGACAACATTCACTCACTGACAACATTCACTGACAACATTCGCTCACTGACAACATTCACTGACAACATTCACTCTCTGACAACATTCACTCACTGACAACATTCACTGACAACATTCACTGACTGACAACATTCACTCACTGACAACATTCACTGACAACATTCACTCACTGACAACATTCACTGACAACATTCGCTCACTGACAACATTCACTGACAACATTCACTCACTGACAACATTCACTGACAACATTCACTGACTGACAACATTCGCTCACTGACAACATTCACTGACAACATTCACTCTCTGACAACATTCACTCACTGACAACATTCACTCACTGACAACATTCACTGACAACATTCACTGACTGACAACATTCACTCACTGACAACATTCACTGACAACATTCGCTCACTGACAACATTCACTGACAACATTCACTCTCTGACAACATTCACTCACTGACAACATTCACTGACAACATTCACTCACTGACAACATTCACTGACAACATTCACTCACTGACAACATTCACTGACAACATTCGCTCACTGACAACATTCACTGACAACATTCACTCTCTGACAACATTCACTCACTGACAACATTCACTCACTGACAACATTCACTGACAACATTCACTGACTGACAACATTCACTCACTGACAACATTCACTGACAACATTCACTCTCTGACAACATTCACTCACTGACAACATTCACTCACTGACAACATTCACTGACAACATTCACTCACTGACAACATTCACTGACAACATTCGCTCACTGACAACATTCACTGACAACATTCACTCTCTGACAACATTCACTCACTGACAACATTCACTCACTGACAACATTCACTGACAACATTCACTCACTGACAACATTCACTGACAACATTCACTCACTGACAACATTCACTGACAACATTCCCTCACTGACAACATTCACTCACTGACAACATTCACTGACAACATTCACTCACTGACAACATTCACTGACAACATTCACTCACTGACAACATTCACTGACAACATTCGCTCACTGACAACATTCACTCACTGACAACATTCACTGACAACATTCGCTCACTGACAACATTCACTGACAACATTCACTCTCTGACAACATTCACTCACTGACAACATTCACTGACAACATTCACTCACTGACAACATTCACTCACTGACAACATTCACTGACAACATTCACTCACTGACAACATTCACTGACAACATTCACTCACTGACAACATTCACTCACTGACAACATTCACTAACAACATTCGCTCACTGACAACATTCACTGACAACATTCACTCACTGACAACATTCACTGACAACATTCACTGACTGACAACATTCACTCACTGACAACATTCACTGACAACATTCACTCACTGACAACATTCACTGACAACATTCACTCACTGACAACATTCACTGACAACATTCGCTCACTGACAACATTCACTGACAACATTCACTCTCTGACAACATTCACTCACTGACAACATTCACTGACAACATTCACTCACTGACAACATTCACTGACAACATTCACTCACTGACAACATTCACTCACTGACAACATTCACTGACAACATTCACTCACTGACAACATTCACTGACAACATTCACTCACTGACAACATTCACTGACACCATTCACTCACTGACAACATTCACTGACAACATTCGCTCACTGACAACATTCACTGACAACATTCACTCTCTGACAACATTCACTCACTGACAACATTCACTGACAACATTCACTCACTGACAACATTCACTGACAACATTCACTCACTGACAACATTCACTCACTGACAACATTCACTGACAACATTCACTCACTGACAACATTCACTGACAACATTCACTCACTGACAACATTCACTGACAACATTCGCTCACTGACAACATTCACTGACAACATTCACTCTCTGACAACATTCACTCACTGACAACATTCACTCACTGACAACATTCACTGACAACATTCACTGACTGACAACATTCACTCACTGACAACATTCACTGACAACATTCACTCTCTGACAACATTCACTCACTGACAACATTCACTCACTGACAACATTCACTGACAACATTCACTCACTGACAACATTCACTGACAACATTCGCTCACTGACAACATTCACTGACAACATTCACTCTCTGACAACATTCACTCACTGACAACATTCACTCACTGACAACATTCACTGACAACATTCACTCACTGACAACATTCACTGACAACATTCACTCACTGACAACATTCACTGACAACATTCACTCACTGACAACATTCACTCACTGACAACATTCACTGACAACATTCACTCACTGACAACATTCACTGACAACATTCACTCACTGACAACATTCACTGACAACATTCACTCTCTGACAACATTCACTCACTGACAACATTCACTGACAACATTCACTCACTGACAACATTCACTCACTGACAACATTCACTGACAACATTCACTCACTGACAACATTCACTGACAACATTCACTCACTGACAACATTCACTCACTGACAACATTCACTGACAACATTCGCTCACTGACAACATTCACTGACAACATTCACTCACTGACAACATTCACTGACAACATTCACTGACTGACAACATTCACTCACTGACAACATTCACTGACAACATTCACTCACTGACAACATTCACTGACAACATTCACTCACTGACAACATTCACTGACAACATTCGCTCACTGACAACATTCACTGACAACATTCACTCTCTGACAACATTCACTCACTGACAACATTCACTGACAACATTCACTCACTGACAACATTCACTGACAACATTCACTCACTGACAACATTCACTCACTGACAACATTCACTGACAACATTCACTCACTGACAACATTCACTGACAACATTCACTCACTGACAACATTCACTGACAACATTCGCTCACTGACAACATTCACTGACAACATTCACTCTCTGACAACATTCACTCACTGACAACATTCACTCACTGACAACATTCACTGACAACATTCACTCACTGACAACATTCACTCACTGACAACATTCACTGACAACATTCACTCACTGACAACATTCACTGACAACATTCGCTCACTGACAACATTCACTGACAACATTCACTCTCTGACAACATTCACTCACTGACAACATTCACTCACTGACAACATTCACTGACAACATTCACTGACAACATTCACTCACTGACAACATTCACTGACTGACAACATTCACTCACTGACAACATTCACTGACAACATTCACTCACTGACAACATTCACTGACAACATTCACTCACTGACAACATTCACTGACAACATTCACTCACTGACAACATTCACTCACTGACAACATTCACTGACAACATTCACTCACTGACAACATTCACTGACAACATTCGCTCACTGACAACATTCACTGACAACATTCACTCACTGACAACATTCACTGACAACATTCACTGACTGACAACATTCACTGACTGACAACATTCACTGACAACATTCACTCACTGACAACATTCACTGACAACATTCCCTCACTGACAACATTCACTCACTGACAACATTCACTGACAACATTCACTCACTGACAACATTCACTGACAACATTCACTCACTGACAACATTCACTGACAACATTCGCTCACTGACAACATTCACTGACAACATTCACTCTCTGACAACATTCACTCACTGACAACATTCACTCACTGACAACATTCACTGACTGACAACATTCACTCACTGACAACATTCACTGACAACATTCACTCTCTGACAACATTCACTCACTGACAACATTCACTGACAACATTCACTCACTGACAACATTCACTGACAACATTCGCTCACTGACAACATTCACTGACAACATTCACTCTCTGACAACATTCACTCACTGACAACATTCACTGACAACATTCACTGACTGACAACATTCACTCACTGACAACATTCACTGACAACATTCACTCACTGACAACATTCACTGACAACATTCACTGACAACATTCACTGACAACATTCACTCACTGACAACATTCACTGACAACATTCGCTCACTGACAACATTCACTGACAACATTCACTCACTGACAACATTCACTGACAACATTCACTGACTGACAACATTCACTCACTGACAACATTCACTGACAACATTCACTCACTGACAACATTCACTGACAACATTCGCTCACTGACAACATTCACTGACAACATTCACTCTCTGACAACATTCACTCACTGACAACATTCACTGACAACATTCACTGACTGACAACATTCACTCACTGACAACATTCACTGACAACATTCACTCACTGACAACATTCACTCACTGACAACATTCACTGACAACATTCGCTCACTGACAACATTCACTGACAACATTCACTCTCTGACAACATTCACTCACTGACAACATTCACTGACAACATTCACTGACTGACAACATTCACTCACTGACAACATTCACTGACAACATTCACTCACTGACAACATTCACTGACAACATTCACTGACAACATTCACTGACAACATTCACTCACTGACAACATTCACTGACAACATTCGCTCACTGACAACATTCACTGACAACATTCACTCACTGACAACATTCACTGACAACATTCACTGACTGACAACATTCACTCACTGACAACATTCACTGACAACATTCACTCACTGACAACATTCACTGACAACATTCACTGACAACATTCACTGACAACATTCACTCACTGACAACATTCACTGACAACATTCGCTCACTGACAACATTCACTGACAACATTCACTCTCTGACAACATTCACTCACTGACAACATTCACTGACAACATTCACTCACTGACAACATTCACTCACTGACAACATTCACTGACAACATTCACTCACTGACAACATTCACTGACAACATTCACTGACAACATTCACTCACTGACAACATTCACTGACAACATTCACTCTCTGACAACATTCACTCACTGACAACATTCACTGACAACATTCACTCACTGACAACATTCACTCACTGACAACATTCACTGACAACATTCACTCTCTGACAACATTCACTGACAACATTCACTGACAACATTCGCTCACTGACAACATTCACTGACAACATTCACTCTCTGACAACATTCACTCACTGACAACATTCACTGACAACATTCACTGACAACATTCACTCTCTGACAACATTCACTGACAACATTCACTCACTGACAACATTCACTGACAACATTCACTCACTGACAACATTCACTCACTGACAACATTCACTGACAACATTCACTCTCTGACAACATTCACTGACAACATTCACTGACAACATTCGCTCACTGACAACATTCACTGACAACATTCACTCTCTGACAACATTCACTCACTGACAACATTCACTGACAACATTCACTGACTGACAACATTCACTCACTGACAACTTTCACTGACAACATTCACTCACTGACAACATTCACTGACAACATTCACTCTCTGACAACATTCACTCACTGACAACATTCACTCACTGACAACATTCACTGACAACATTCACTCTCTGACAACATTCACTCACTGACAACATTCACTCACTGACAACATTCACTGACAACATTCACTCACTGACAACATTCACTGACAACATTCACTCACTGACAACATTCACTGACAACATTCACTGACAACATTCACTCACTGACAACATTCACTGACAACATTCACTCTCTGACAACATTCACTCACTGACAACATTCACTCACTGACAACATTCACTGACAACATTCACTCTCTGACAACATTCACTCACTGACAACATTCACTCACTGACAACATTCACTGACAACATTCACTCACTGACAACATTCACTGACAACATTCACTCACTGACAACATTCACTGACAACATTCACTGAAAACATTCACTCACTGACAACATTCACTGACAACATTCACTCTCTGACAACATTCACTGACAACATTCACTCACTGACAACATTCACTGACAACATTCACTCACTGACAACATTCACTGACAACATTCACTCACTGACAACATTCACTGACAACATTCACTCACTGACAACATTCACTCACTGACAACATTCACTGACAACATTCCCTCACTGACAACATTCACTCACTGACAACATTCACTGACAACATTCACTCACTGACAACATTCACTGACAACATTCACTCACTGACAACATTCACTGACAACATTCGCTCACTGACAACATTCACTGACAACATTCACTCTCTGACAACATTCACTCACTGACAACATTCACTCACTGACAACATTCACTGACTGACAACATTCACTCACTGACAACATTCACTGACAACATTCACTCTCTGACAACATTCACTCACTGACAACATTCACTGACAACATTCACTCACTGACAACATTCACTGACAACATTCGCTCACTGACAACATTCACTGACAACATTCACTCTCTGACAACATTCACTCACTGACAACATTCACTGACAACATTCACTGACTGACAACATTCACTCACTGACAACATTCACTGACAACATTCACTCACTGACAACATTCACTGACAACATTCACTGACAACATTCACTGACAACATTCACTCACTGACAACATTCACTGACAACATTCGCTCACTGACAACATTCACTGACAACATTCACTCACTGACAACATTCACTGACAACATTCACTGACTGACAACATTCACTCACTGACAACATTCACTGACAACATTCACTCACTGACAACATTCACTGACAACATTCGCTCACTGACAACATTCACTGACAACATTCACTCTCTGACAACATTCACTCACTGACAACATTCACTGACAACATTCACTGACTGACAACATTCACTCACTGACAACATTCACTGACAACATTCACTCACTGACAACATTCACTCACTGACAACATTCACTGACAACATTCGCTCACTGACAACATTCACTGACAACATTCACTCTCTGACAACATTCACTCACTGACAACATTCACTGACAACATTCACTGACTGACAACATTCACTCACTGACAACATTCACTGACAACATTCACTCACTGACAACATTCACTGACAACATTCACTGACAACATTCACTGACAACATTCACTCACTGACAACATTCACTGACAACATTCGCTCACTGACAACATTCACTGACAACATTCACTCACTGACAACATTCACTGACAACATTCACTGACTGACAACATTCACTCACTGACAACATTCACTGACAACATTCACTCACTGACAACATTCACTGACAACATTCACTGACAACATTCACTGACAACATTCACTCACTGACAACATTCACTGACAACATTCGCTCACTGACAACATTCACTGACAACATTCACTCTCTGACAACATTCACTCACTGACAACATTCACTGACAACATTCACTCACTGACAACATTCACTCACTGACAACATTCACTGACAACATTCACTCACTGACAACATTCACTGACAACATTCACTGACAACATTCACTCACTGACAACATTCACTGACAACATTCACTCTCTGACAACATTCACTCACTGACAACATTCACTGACAACATTCACTCACTGACAACATTCACTCACTGACAACATTCACTGACAACATTCACTCTCTGACAACATTCACTGACAACATTCACTGACAACATTCGCTCACTGACAACATTCACTGACAACATTCACTCTCTGACAACATTCACTCACTGACAACATTCACTGACAACATTCACTGACAACATTCACTCTCTGACAACATTCACTGACAACATTCACTCACTGACAACATTCACTGACAACATTCACTCACTGACAACATTCACTCACTGACAACATTCACTGACAACATTCACTCTCTGACAACATTCACTGACAACATTCACTGACAACATTCGCTCACTGACAACATTCACTGACAACATTCACTCTCTGACAACATTCACTCACTGACAACATTCACTGACAACATTCACTGACTGACAACATTCACTCACTGACAACTTTCACTGACAACATTCACTCACTGACAACATTCACTGACAACATTCACTCTCTGACAACATTCACTCACTGACAACATTCACTCACTGACAACATTCACTGACAACATTCACTCTCTGACAACATTCACTCACTGACAACATTCACTCACTGACAACATTCACTGACAACATTCACTCACTGACAACATTCACTGACAACATTCACTCACTGACAACATTCACTGACAACATTCACTGACAACATTCACTCACTGACAACATTCACTGACAACATTCACTCTCTGACAACATTCACTCACTGACAACATTCACTCACTGACAACATTCACTGACAACATTCACTCTCTGACAACATTCACTCACTGACAACATTCACTCACTGACAACATTCACTGACAACATTCACTCACTGACAACATTCACTGACAACATTCACTCACTGACAACATTCACTGACAACATTCACTGAAAACATTCACTCACTGACAACATTCACTGACAACATTCACTCTCTGACAACATTCACTGACAACATTCACTCACTGACAACATTCACTGACAACATTCACTCACTGACAACATTCACTGACAACATTCACTCACTGACAACATTCACTGACAACATTCACTCACTGACAACATTCACTCACTGACAACATTCACTGACAACATTCACTCACTGACAACATTCACTGACAACATTTACTCACTGACAACATTCAGTCACTGACAACATTCACTGACAACATTCACTCACTGACAACATTCAGTCACTGACAACATTCACTGACAACATTCACTGACAACATTCACTGACAACATTCACTGACAACATTCACTCACTGACAACATTCACTGACAACATTCACTGACAACATTCACTCACTGACAACATTCACTGACAACATTCAATCTCTGACAACAATCACTGACAACATTCACTCTCTGACAACATTCACTGACAACATTCACTCTCTGACAACATTCACTGACAACATTCACTCACTGACAACATTCACTCACTGACAACATTCACTCTCTGACAACATTCACTGACAACATTCACTCTCTGACAACATTCACTGACAACATTCACTCACTGACAACATTAACTCACTGACAACATTCACTCTCTGACAACATTCACTGACAACATTCACTCACTATCAACATTCACTGACAACATTCACTCTCTGACAACATTCACTGACAACATTCACTGACAACATTCGCTCACTGACAACATTCACTGACAACATTCACTCTCTGACAACATTCACTGACAACATTCACTCACTGACAACATTCACTGACAACATTTACTCACTGACAACATTCACTGACAACATTCACTCTCTGACAACATTCACTGACAACATTCACTGACAACATTCACTCTCTGACAACATTCACTGACAACATTCACTGACAACATTCACTCACTGACAACATTCACTCACTGACAACATTCACTGACAACATTCACTCACTGACAACATTCACTGACAACATTCACTGACAACATTCACTCACTGACAACATTCACTGACAACATTCACTCTCTGACAACATTCACTGACAACATTCACTCACAGATAACATTCACTGACAACATTCACTCACTGACAACATTCACTAACTGACAACATTCACTGACAACATTCACTCTCTGACAACATTCACTGACAACATTCACTGACAACATTCGCTCACTGACAACATTCACTGACAACATTCACTCTCTGACAACATTCACTCACTGACAACATTCACTGACAACATTCACTCACTGACAACATTCACTGACAACATTCACTGACTGACAACATTCACTCACTGACAACATTCACTGACAACATTCACTCACTGACAACATTCACTGACAACATTCACTCTCTGACAACATTCACTCACTGACAACATTCACTCACTGACAACATTCACTGACAACATTCACTCTCTGACAACATTCACTCACTGACAACATTCACTCACTGACAACATTCACTGACAACATTCACTCACTGACAACATTCACTGACAACATTCACTCACTGACAACATTCACTGACAACATTCACTGAAAACATTCACTCACTGACAACATTCACTGACAACATTCACTCTCTGACAACATTCACTCACTGACAACATTCACTGACAACATTCACTCACTGACAACATTCACTGACAACATTCACTCACTGACAACATTCACTGACAACATTCACTCACTGACAACATTCACTCACTGACAACATTCACTGACAACATTCACTCACTGACAACATTCACTGACAACATTTACTCACTGACAACATTCAGTCACTGACAACATTCACTGACAACATTCACTCACTGACAACATTCAGTCACTGACAACATTCACTGACAACATTCACTGACAACATTCACTGACAACATTCACTGACAACATTCAGTCACTGACAACATTCACTGACAACATTCACTGACAACATTCACTCACTGACAACATTCACTGACAACATTCAATCTCTGACAACAATCACTGACAACATTCACTCTCTGACAACATTCACTGACAACATTCACTCTCTGACAACATTCACTGACAACATTCACTCACTGACAACATTCACTCACTGACAACATTCACTCTCTGACAACATTCACTGACAACATTCACTCTCTGACAACATTCACTGACAACATTCACTCACTGACAACATTAACTCACTGACAACATTCACTCTCTGACAACATTCACTGACAACATTCACTCACTATCAACATTCACTGACAACATTCACTCTCTGACAACATTCACTGACAACATTCACTGACAACATTCGCTCACTGACAACATTCACTGACAACATTCACTCTCTGACAACATTCACTGACAACATTCACTCACTGACAACATTCACTGACAACATTCACTCACTGACAACATTCACTGACAACATTTACTCACTGACAACATTCACTGACAACATTCACTCTCTGACAACATTCACTGACAACATTCACTGACAACATTCACTCTCTGACAACATTCACTGACAACATTCACTCACTGACAACATTCACTCTCTGACAACATTCACTCACTGACAACATTCACTCACTGACAACATTCACTGACAACATTCACTGACAACATTCACTCTCTGACAACATTCACTGACAACATTCACTCACTGACAACATTCACTGACAACATTCTCTGACAACATTCACTGACTGACAACATTCACTCACTGACAACATTCACTGACAACATTCACTCTCTGACAACATTCACTGACAACATTCACTCACTGACAACATTCACTGACAACATTCACTCACTGACAACATTCACTGACAACATTCACTCACTGACAACATTCACTGACAACATTCACTCACTGACAACATTCACTGACAACATTCACTGAAAACATTCACTCACTGACAACATTCACTGACAACATTCACTCTCTGACAACATTCACTCACTGACAACATTCACTGACAACATTCACTCACTGACAACATTCACTGACAACATTCACTCACTGACAACATTCACTGACAACATTCACTCACTGACAACATTCACTCACTGACAACATTCACTGACAACATTCACTCACTGACAACATTCACTGACAACATTTACTCACTGACAACATTCAGTCACTGACAACATTCACTGACAACATTCACTCACTGACAACATTCAGTCACTGACAACATTCACTGACAACATTCACTGACAACATTCACTGACAACATTCACTGACAACATTCAGTCACTGACAACATTCACTGACAACATTCACTGACAACATTCACTCACTGACAACATTCACTGACAACATTCAATCTCTGACAACAATCACTGACAACATTCACTCTCTGACAACATTCACTGACAACATTCACTCTCTGACAACATTCACTGACAACATTCACTCACTGACAACATTCACTCACTGACAACATTCACTCTCTGACAACATTCACTGACAACATTCACTCTCTGACAACATTCACTGACAACATTCACTCACTGACAACATTAACTCACTGACAACATTCACTCTCTGACAACATTCACTGACAACATTCACTCACTATCAACATTCACTGACAACATTCACTCTCTGACAACATTCACTGACAACATTCACTGACAACATTCGCTCACTGACAACATTCACTGACAACATTCACTCTCTGACAACATTCACTGACAACATTCACTCACTGACAACATTCACTGACAACATTCACTCACTGACAACATTCACTGACAACATTTACTCACTGACAACATTCACTGACAACATTCACTCTCTGACAACATTCACTGACAACATTCACTGACAACATTCACTCTCTGACAACATTCACTGACAACATTCACTGACAACATTCACTCACTGACAACATTCACTCTCTGACAACATTCACTCACTGACAACATTCACTCACTGACAACATTCACTGACAACATTCACTGACAACATTCACTCTCTGACAACATTCACTGACAACATTCACTCACTGACAACATTCACTGACAACATTCACTCACTGACAACATTCACTCACTGACAACATTCACTGACAACATTCACTCTCTGACAACATTCACTCACTGACAACATTCACTGACAACATTCACTGACTGACAACATTCACTCACTGACAACTTTCACTGACAACATTCACTCACTGACAACATTCACTGACAACATTCACTGACAACATTCACTCTCTGACAACATTCACTCACTGACAACATTCACTCACTGACAACATTCACTGACAACATTCACTCACTGACAAACATTCACTGACAACATTCGCTCACTGACAACATTCACTGACAACATTCACTCTCTGACAACATTCACTCACTGACAACATTCACTCACTGACAACATTCACTGACAACATTCACTGACTGACAACATTCACTCACTGACAACATTCACTGACAACATTCACTCACTGACAACATTCACTGACAACATTCACTGACTGACAACATTCACTCACTGACAACATTCACTGACAACATTCACTGACTGACAACATTCACTGACAACATTCACTCACTGACAACATTCACTGACAACATTCACTCACTGACAACATTCACTGACAACATTCCCTCACTGACAACATTCACTCACTGACAACATTCACTGACAACATTCACTCACTGACAACATTCACTGACAACATTCACTCACTGACAACATTCACTCACTGACAACATTCACTGACAACATTCACTGACTGACAACATTCACTCACTGACAACATTCACTGACAACATTCACTCACTGACAACATACACTGACAACATTCGCTCACTGACAACATTCACTCACTGACAACATTCACTGACAACATTCACTCACTGACAACATTCACTAACAACATTCACTCACTGACAACATTCACTGACAACATTCACTCACTGACAACATTCACTGACAATATTCACTCTCTGACAACATTCACTCACTGACAACATTCACTGACAACATTCACTCACTGACAACATTCACTGACAACATTCACTCACTGACAACATTCACTCACTGACAACATTCACTGACAACATTCACTCACTGACAACATTCACTGACAACATTCACTCTCTGACAACATTCACTCACTGACAACATTCACTCACTGACAACATTCACTGACAACATTCACTCACTGACAACATTCACTGACAACATTCACTCACTGACAACATTCACTGACAACATTCACTCACTGACAACATTCAATCACTGACAACATTCACTGACAACATTCACTCACTGACAACATTCACTGACAACATTTACTCACTGACAACATTCAGTCACTGACAACATTCACTGACAACATTCACTCACTGACAACATTCAGTCACTGACAACATTCACTGACAACATTCACTGACAACATTCACTGACAACATTCACTGAAAACATTCACTCACTGACAACATTCACTGACAACATTCACTCACTGACAACATTCACTCACTGACAACATTCACTGACAACATTCACTCACTGACAACATTCACTGACAACATTTACTCACTGACAACATTCAGTCACTGACAACATTCACTGACAACATTCACTCACTGACAACATTCAGTCACTGACAACATTCACTGACAACATTCACTGACAACATTCACTCACTGACAACATTCACTGACAACATTCAATCTCTGACAACAATCACTGACAACATTCACTCTCTGACAACATTCACTGACAACATTCACTCTCTGACAACATTCACTCACTGACAACATTCACTCTCTGACAACATTCACTGACAACATTCACTCTCTGACAACATTCACTGACAACATTCACTCACTGACAACATTAACTCACTGACAACATTCACTCTCTGACAACATTCACTGACAACATTCACTCACTATCAACATTCACTGACAACATTCACTCTCTGACAACATTCACTGACAACATTCACTGACAACATTCGCTCACTGACAACATTCACTGACAACATTCACTCTCTGACAACATTCACTGACAACATTCACTCACTGACAACATTCACTGACAACATTCACTCACTGACAACATTCACTGACAACATTTACTCACTGACAACATTCACTGACAACATTCACTCTCTGACAACATTCACTGACAACATTCACTGACAACATTCACTCTCTGACAACATTCACTGACAACATTCACTGACAACATTCACTCACTGACAACATTCACTCACTGACAACATTCACTGACAACATTCACTCACTGACAACATTCACTGACAACATTCACTGACAACATTCACTCACTGACAACATTCACTGACAACATTCACTCTCTGACAACATTCACTGACAACATTCACTCACAGATAACATTCACTGACAACATTCACTCACTGACAACATTCACTCACTGACAACATTCACTGACAACATTCACTCTCTGACAACATTCACTGACAACATTCACTGACAACATTCGCTCACTGACAACATTCACTGACAACATTCACTCTCTGACAACATTCACTCACTGACAACATTCACTGACAACATTCACTCACTGACAACATTCACTGACAACATTCACTGACTGACAACATTCACTCACTGACAACATTCACTGACAACATTCACTCACTGACAACATTCACTGACAACATTCACTCTCTGACAACATTCACTCACTGACAACATTCACTCACTGACAACATTCACTGACAACATTCACTCTCTGACAACATTCACTCACTGACAACATTCACTCACTGACAACATTCACTGACAACATTCACTCACTGACAACATTCACTGACAACATTCACTCACTGACAACATTCACTGACAACATTCACTGAAAACATTCACTCACTGACAACATTCACTGACAACATTCACTCTCTGACAACATTCACTGACAACATTCACTCACTGACAACATTCACTGACAACATTCACTCACTGACAACATTCACTGACAACATTCACTCACTGACAACATTCACTGACAACATTCACTCACTGACAACATTCACTCACTGACAACATTCACTGACAACATTCACTCACTGACAACATTCACTGACAACATTTACTCACTGACAACATTCAGTCACTGACAACATTCACTGACAACATTCACTCACTGACAACATTCAGTCACTGACAACATTCACTGACAACATTCACTGACAACATTCACTGACAACATTCACTGACAACATTCACTCACTGACAACATTCACTGACAACATTCACTGACAACATTCACTCACTGACAACATTCACTGACAACATTCAATCTCTGACAACAATCACTGACAACATTCACTCTCTGACAACATTCACTGACAACATTCACTCTCTGACAACATTCACTGACAACATTCACTCACTGACAACATTCACTCACTGACAACATTCACTCTCTGACAACATTCACTGACAACATTCACTCTCTGACAACATTCACTGACAACATTCACTCACTGACAACATTAACTCACTGACAACATTCACTCTCTGACAACATTCACTGACAACATTCACTCACTATCAACATTCACTGACAACATTCACTCTCTGACAACATTCACTGACAACATTCACTGACAACATTCGCTCACTGACAACATTCACTGACAACATTCACTCTCTGACAACATTCACTGACAACATTCACTCACTGACAACATTCACTGACAACATTCACTCACTGACAACATTCACTGACAACATTTACTCACTGACAACATTCACTGACAACATTCACTCTCTGACAACATTCACTGACAACATTCACTGACAACATTCACTCTCTGACAACATTCACTGACAACATTCACTGACAACATTCACTCACTGACAACATTCACTCTCTGACAACATTCACTCACTGACAACATTCACTCACTGACAACATTCACTGACAACATTCACTCACTGACAACATTCACTCACTGACAACATTCACTGACTGACAACATTCACTCACTGACAACATTCACTGACAACATTCATTCTCTGACAACATTCACTCACTGACAACATTCACTCACTGACAACATTCACTCACTGACAACATTCACTGACAACATTCACTGACTTACAACATTCACTCACTGACAACATTCACTGACAACATTCACTCACTGACAACATTCACTGACAACATTCACTCACTGACAACATTCACTGACAACATTCACTGACTGACAACATTCACTGACTGACAACATTCACTCACTGACAACATTCACTGTCAACATTCACTCACTGACAACATTCACTGACAACATTCACTCACTGACAACATTCACTGACAACATTCGCTCACTGACAACATTCACTGACAACATTCACTCTCTGACAACATTCACTCACTGACAACATTCACTGACAACATTCACTCACTGACAACATTCACTGACAACATTCGCTCACTGACAACATTCACTGACAACATTCACTCACTGACAACATTCACTGACAACATTCGCTCACTGACAACATTCACTCACTGACAACATTCACTGACAACATTCACTCACTGACAACATTCACTGACAACATTCACTCTCTGACAACATTCACTCTCTGACAACATTCACTGACAACATTCACTGACAACATTCGCTCACTGGCAACATTCACTGACAACATTCACTCTCTGACAACATTCACTCACTGACAACATTCACTGACAACATTCACTCACTGACAACATTCACTGACAACATTCACTCACTGACAACATTCACTGACAACATTCACTCACTGACAACATTCACTCACTGACAACATTCACTGACAACATTCACTCTCTGACAACATTCACTCACTGACAACATTCACTCACTGACAAAATTCACTGACAACATTCACTCACTGACAACATTCACTGACAACATTCACTCACTGACAACATTCAGTCACTGACAACATTCACTGACAACATTCACTCACTGACAACATTCACTGACAACATTCACTGACAACATTCACTCACTGACAACATTCACTGACAACATTCACTCACTGACAACATTCACTGACAACATTCACTCTCTGACAACATTCACTGAAAACATTCACTCTCTGACAACATTCACTCTCTGACAACATTCACTCACTGACAACATTCACTCACTGACAACATTCAGTCACTGACAACATTCACTGACAACATTCACTCTCTGACAACATTCACTCACTGACAACATTCACTCACTGACAAAATTCACTGACAACATTCACTGACAACATTCACTCACTGACAACATTCAGTCACTGACAACATTCACTGACAACATTCACTCACTGACAACATTCATTGACAACATTCACTGACAACATTCACTCTCTGACAACATTCACTCACTGACAACATTCACTGACAACATTCACTCACTGACAACATTCACTGACAACATTCACTCTCTGACAACATTCACTGACAACATTCACTCTCTGACAACATTCACTCTCTGACAACATTCACTCACTGACAACATTCACTCACTGACAACATTCAGTCACTGACAACATTCACTGACAACATTCACTCTCTGACAACATTCACTCACTGACAACATTCACTCACTGACAACATTCACTGACAACATTCACTGACTGACAACATTCACTCACTGACAACATTCACTGACAACATTCACTCTCTGACAACATTCACTCACTGACAACATTCACTCACTGACAACATTCACTGACAACATTCACTCACTGACAACATTCACTGACAACATTCGCTCACTGACAACATTCACTGACAACATTCACTCTCTGACAACATTCACTCACTGACAACATTCACTGACAACATTCACTCACTGACAACATTCACTGACTGACAACATTCACTCACTGACAACATTCACTGACAACATTCACTCACTGACAACATTCACTGACAACATTCACTGACTGACAACATTCACTGACAACATTCACTGACTGACAACATTCACTCACTGACAACATTCACTGACAACATTCACTCACTGACAACATTCACTGACAACATTCGCTCACTGACAACATTCACTGACAACATTCACTCTCTGACAACATTCACTCACTGACAACATTCACTCACTGACAACATTCACTGACAACATTCACTCACTGACAACATTCACTGACAACATTCACTCACTGACAACATTCACTCACTGACAACATTCACTGACAACATTCACTCACTGACAACATTCACTGACTGACAACATTCACTCACTGACAACATTCACTGACAACATTCACTCACTGACAACATTCACTGACAACATTCACTCACTGACAACATTCACTGACAACATTCGCTCACTGACAACATTCACTGACAACATTCACTCTCTGACAACATTCACTCACTGACAACATTCACTGACAACATTCACTCACTGACAACATTCACTGACAACATTCACTCACTGACAACATTCACTCACTGACAACATTCACTGACAACATTCACTCACTGACAACATTCACTGACAACATTCACTCACTGACAACATTCACTGACAACATTCGCTCACTGACAACATTCACTGACAACATTCACTCTCTGACAACATTCACTCACTGACAACATTCACTCACTGACAACATTCACTGACAACATTCACTGACAACATTCACTCACTGACAACATTCACTGACAACATTCACTCTCTGACAACATTCACTCACTGACAACATTCACTCACTGACAACATTCACTGACAACATTCACTCACTGACAACATTCACTGACAACATTCACTCACTGACAACATTCACTGACAACATTCGCTCACTGACAACATTCACTGACAACATTCACTCTCTGACAACATTCACTGACAACATTCACTCACTGACAACATTCACTGACAACATTCACTCACTGACAACATTCACTCACTGACAACATTCACTGACAACATTCACTCACTGACAACATTCACTGACAACATTCACTCACTGACAACATTCACTGACAACATTCACTCACTGACAACATTCACTGACAACATTCACTCACTGACAACATTCACTGACAACATTCGCTCTCTGACAACATTCACTCACTGACAACATTCACTGACAACATTCACTCACTGACAACATTCACTCACTGACAACATTCACTGACAACATTCACTCACTGACAACATTCACTGACAACATTCGCTCACTGACAACATTCACTCACTGACAACATTCACTGACAACATTCGCTCACTGACAACATTCACTGACAACATTCACTCACTGACAACATTCACTGACAACATTCACTCACTGACAACATTCACTCACTGACAACATTCACTGACAACATTCACTCACTGACAACATTCACTGACAACATTCACTCACTGACAACATTCACTGACAACATTCGCTCACTGACAACATTCACTGACAACATTCACTCTCTGACAACATTCACTCACTGACAACATTCACTGACAACATTCACTCACTGACAACATTCACTGACAACATTCACTGACTGACAACATTCACTCACTGACAACATTCACTGACAACATTCACTCACTGACAACATTCACTGACAACATTCACTCACTGACAACATTCACTGACAACATTCACTCTCTGACAACATTCACTCACTGACAACATTCACTCACTGACAACATTCACTGACAACATTCACTCACTGACAACATTCACTGACAACATTCACTCACTGACAACATTCACTGACTGACAACATTCACTCACTGACAACATTCACTGACAACATACACTCACTGACAACATTCACTGACAACATTCACTCACTGACAACATTCACTGACAACATTCGCTCACTGACAACATTCACTGACAACATTCACTCACTGACAACATTCACTGACAACATTCACTGACTGACAACATTCACTCACTGACAACATTCACTGACAACATTCACTCACTGACAACATTCACTGACAACATTCCCTCACTGACAACATTCACTCACTGACAACATTCACTGACAACATTCACTCACTGACAACATTCACTGACAACATTCACTCACTGACAACATTCACTGACAACATTCACTCTCTGACAACATTCACTCACTGACAACATTCACTGACAACATTCACTGACTGACAACATTCACTCACTGACAACATTCACTGACAACATTCACTCACTGACAACATTCACTGACAACATTCGCTCACTGACAACATTCACTGACAACATTCACTCTCTGACAACATTCACTCACTGACAACATTCACTCACTGACAACATTCACTGACAACATTCACTGACAACATTCACTCACTGACAACATTCACTGACAACATTCACTCTCTGACAACATTCACTCACTGACAACATTCACTCACTGACAACATTCACTGACAACATTCACTCACTGACAACATTCACTGACAACATTCACTCACTGACAACATTCACTGACAACATTCACTGACTGACAACATTCACTCACTGACAACATTCACTGACAACATACACTCACTGACAACATTCACTGACAACATTCACTCACTGACAACATTCACTGACAACATTCGCTCACTGACAACATTCACTGACAACATTCACTCACTGACAACATTCACTGACAACATTCACTCACTGACAACATTCACTCACTGACAACATTCACTGACAACATTCACTCACTGACAACATTCACTGACAACATTCCCTCACTGACAACATTCCCTCACTGACAACATTCACTGACAACATTCACTCACTGACAACATTCACTGACAACATTCACTCACTGACAACATTCACTGACAACATTCGCTCACTGACAACATTCACTGACAACATTCACTCTCTGACAACATTCACTCACTGACAACATTCACTCACTGACAACATTCACTTACAACATTCACTCACTGACAACATTCACTGACAACATTCACTCACTGACAACATTCACTGACAACATTCACTGACTGACAACATTCACTCACTGACAACATTCACTGACAACATTCACTCACTGACAACATTCACTGACAACATTCACTCACTGACAACATTCACTGACAACATTCACTGACTGACAACATTCACTCACTGACAACATTCACTGACAACATTCACTCACTGACAACATTCACTGACAACATTCGCTCACTGACAACATTCACTGACAACATTCACTCTCTGACAACATTCACTCACTGACAACATTCACTCACTGACAACATTCACTGACAACATTCACTCACTGACAACATTCACTGACAACATTCGCTCACTGACAACATTCACTGACAACATTCACTCACTGACAACATTCACTGACAACATTCACTGACTGACAACATTCACTCACTGACAACATTCACTGACAACATTCACTCACTGACAACATTCACTGACAACATTCGCTCACTGACAACATTCACTGACAACATTCACTCTCTGACAACATTCACTCACTGACAACATTCACTGACAACATTCACTCACTGACAACATTCACTCACTGACAACATTCACTGACAACATTCACTCACTGACAACATTCACTGACAACATTCACTCACTGACAACATTCACTGACAACATTCGCTCACTGACAACATTCACTGACAACATTCACTCTCTGACAACATTCACTCACTGACAACATTCACTCACTGACAACATTCACTGACTGACAACATTCACTCACTGACAACATTCACTGACAACATTCACTCACTGACAACATTCACTGACAACATTCGCTCACTGACAACATTCACTCTCTGACAACATTCACTCACTGACAACATTCACTCACTGACAACATTCACTGACAACATTCACTGACAACATTCACTCACTGACAACATTCACTGACAACATTCACTCTCTGACAACATTCACTCACTGACAACATTCACTCACTGACAACATTCACTGACAACATTCACTCACTGACAACATTCACTGACAACATTCACTCACTGACAACATTCACTGACAACATTCACTGACTGACAACATTCACTCACTGACAACATTCACTGACAACATTCACTCACTGACAACATTCACTGACAACATTCACTCACTGACAACATTCACTGACAACATTCCCTCACTGACAACATTCACTCACTGACAACATTCACTGACAACATTCACTCACTGACAACATTCACTGACAACATTCACTCACTGACAACATTCACTGACAACATTCGCTCACTGACAACATTCACTGACAACATTCACTCTCTGACAACATTCACTCACTGACAACATTCACTCACTGACAACATTCACTGACTGACAACATTCACTCACTGACAACATTCACTGACAACATTCACTCTCTGACAACATTCACTCACTGACAACATTCACTCACTGACAACATTCACTGACAACATTCACTCACTGACAACATTCACTGACAACATTCGCTCACTGACAACATTCACTGACAACATTCACTCTCTGACAACATTCACTCACTGACAACATTCACTAACAACATTCACTGACTGACAACATTCACTCACTGACAACATTCACTGACAACATTCACTCACTGACAACATTCACTGACAACATTCACTGACAACATTCACTGACAACATTCACTCACTGACAACATTCACTGACAACATTCGCTCACTGACAACATTCACTGACAACATTCACTCACTGACAACATTCACTGACAACATTCACTGACTGACAACATTCACTCACTGACAACATTCACTGACAACATTCACTCACTGACAACATTCACTGACAACATTCGCTCACTGACAACATTCACTGACAACATTCACTCTCTGACAACATTCACTCACTGACAACATTCACTCACTGACAACATTCACTGACAACATTCACTGACTGACAACATTCACTCACTGACAACATTCACTGACAACATTCACTCACTGACAACATTCACTCACTGACAACATTCACTGACAACATTCGCTCACTGACAACATTCACTGACAACATTCGCTCACTGACAACATTCACTGACAACATTCACTCTCTGACAACATTCACTCACTGACAACATTCACTCACTGACAACATTCACTGACAACATTCACTCACTGACAACATTCACTGACAACATTCGCTCACTGACAACATTCACTGACAACATTCACTCTCTGACAACATTCACTCACTGACAACATTCACTCACTGACAACATTCACTGACAACATTCACTCACTGACAACATTCACTGACAACATTCACTCACTGACAACATTCACTTACAACATTCACTCACTGACAACATTCACTGACAACATTCACTCACTGACAACATTCACTGACAACATTCACTCACTGACAACATTCACTCACTGACAACATTCACTGACAACATTCACTCACTGACAACATTCACTGACAACATTCACTGACTGACAACATTCACTCACTGACAATATTCACTGACAACATTCACTCACTGACAACATTCACTGACAACATTCGCTCACTGAAAACATTCACTGACAACATTCACTCACTGACAACATTCACTCACTGACAACATTCACTGACAACATTCACTCACTGACAACATTCACTGACAACATTCTCTGACAACATTCACTGACTGACAACATTCACTCACTGACAACATTCACTGACAACATTCACTCACTGACAACATTCACTGACAACATTCGCTCACTGACAACATTCACTGACAACATTCACTCTCTGACAACATTCACTCACTGACAACATTCACTCACTGACAACATTCACTGGCAACATTCACTCACTGACAACATTCACTGACAACATTCACTCACTGACAACATTCACTGACAACATTCGCTCACTGACAACATTCACTGACAACATTCACTCTCTGACAACATTCACTCACTGACAACATTCACTCACTGACAACATTCACTGACAACATTCACTGACTGACAACATTCACTGACTGACAACATTCACTGACAACATTCACTGACAACATTCACTCACTGACAACATTCACTGACAACATTCGCTCACTGACAACATTCACTGACAACATTCACTCTCTGACAACATTCACTCACTGACAACATTCACTGACAACATTCACTGACAACATTCACTCACTGACAACATTCACTGACTGACAACATTCACTCACTGACAACATTCACTGACAACATTCACTCTCTGACAACATTCACTGACAACATTCACTCACTGACAACATTCACTCACTGACAACATTCACTGACAACATTCACTCACTGACAACATTCACTGACAACATTCACTCACTGACAACATTCACTGACAACATTCGCTCACTGACAACATTCACTGACAACATTCACTCACTGACAACATTCACTGACAACATTCACTGACTGACAACATTCACTGACTGACAACATTCACTGACAACATTCACTCACTGACAACATTCACTGACAACATTCCCTCACTGACAACATTCACTCACTGACAACATTCACTGACAACATTCACTCACTGACAACATTCACTGACAACATTCGCTCACTGACAACATTCACTGACAACATTCACTCTCTGACAACATTCACTCACTGACAACATTCACTCACTGACAACATTCACTGACTGACAACATTCACTCACTGACAACATTCACTGACAACATTCACTCTCTGACAACATTCACTCACTGACAACATTCACTGACAACATTCACTCACTGACAACATTCACTGACAACATTCGCTCACTGACAACATTCACTGACAACATTCACTCTCTGACAACATTCACTCACTGACAACATTCACTGACAACATTCACTGACTGACAACATTCACTCACTGACAACATTCACTGACAACATTCACTCACTGACAACATTCACTGACAACATTCACTGACAACATTCACTGACAACATTCACTCACTGACAACATTCACTGACAACATTCGCTCACTGACAACATTCACTGACAACATTCACTCACTGACAACATTCACTGACAACATTCACTGACTGACAACATTCACTCACTGACAACATTCACTGACAACATTCACTCACTGACAACATTCACTGACAACATTCGCTCACTGACAACATTCACTGACAACATTCACTCTCTGACAACATTCACTCACTGACAACATTCACTCACTGACAACATTCACTGACAACATTCACTGACTGACAACATTCACTCACTGACAACATTCACTGACAACATTCACTCACTGACAACATTCACTCACTGACAACATTCACTGACAACATTCGCTCACTGACAACATTCACTGACAACATTCACTCTCTGACAACATTCACTCACTGACAACATTCACTGACAACATTCACTGACTGACAACATTCACTCACTGACAACATTCACTGACAACATTCACTCACTGACAACATTCACTGACAACATTCACTGACAACATTCACTGACAACATTCACTCACTGACAACATTCACTGACAACATTCGCTCACTGACAACATTCACTGACAACATTCACTCTCTGACAACATTCACTCACTGACAACATTCACTCACTGACAACATTCACTGACAACATTCACTCACTGACAACATTCACTGACAACATTCACTCACTGACAACATTCACTGACAACATTCACTCACTGACAACATTCACTCACTGACAACATTCACTGACAACATTCACTCACTGACAACATTCACTGACAACATTCACTCACTGACAACATTCACTGACAACATTCGCTCACTGACAACATTCACTGACAACATTCACTCTCTGACAACATTCACTCACTGACAACATTCACTGACAACATTCACTCACTGACAACATTCACTGACAACATTCACTCACTGACAACATTCACTGACAACATTCGCTCACTGACAACATTCACTCACTGACAACATTCACTGACAACATTCGCTCACTGACAACATTCACTCACTGACAACATTCACTGACAACATTCGCTCACTGACAACATTCACTGACAACATTCACTCTCTGACAACATTCACTCACTGACAACATTCACTCACTGACAACATTCACTGACAACATTCACTGACTGACAACATTCACTCACTGACAACATTCACTGACAACATTCACTCACTGACAACATTCACTGACAACATTCACTGACTGACAACATTCACTCACTGACAACATTCACTGACAACATTCACTCTCTGACAACATTCACTCACTGACAACATTCACTCACTGACAACATTCACTGACAACATTCACTCACTGACAACATTCACTGACAACATTCGCTCACTGACAACATTCACTGACAACATTCACTCTCTGACAACATTCACTCACTGACAACATTCACTCACTGACAACATTCACTGACAACATTCACTCACTGACAACATTCACTGACAACATTCACTCACTGACAACATTCACTGACAACATTCACTCACTGACAACATTCACTGACAACATTCGCTCTCTGACAACATTCACTCACTGACAACATTCACTGACAACATTCACTCACTGACAACATTCACTCACTGACAACATTCACTGACAACATTCACTCACTGACAACATTCACTGACAACATTCACTCACTGACAACATTCACTCACTGACAACATTCACTGACAACATTCGCTCACTGACAACATTCACTGACAACATTCACTCACTGACAACATTCACTGACTGACAACATTCACTCACTGACAACATTCACTGACAACATTCACTCACTGACAACATTCACTGACAACATTCACTCACTGACAACATTCACTGACAACATTCGCTCACTGACAACATTCACTGACAACATTCACTCTCTGACAACATTCACTCACTGACAACATTCACTGACAACATTCACTCACTGACAACATTCACTGACAACATTCACTCACTGACAACATTCACTCACTGACAACATTCACTGACAACATTCACTCACTGACAACATTCACTGAAAACATTCACTGACTGACAACATTCACTGACTGACAACATTCACTGACAACATTCACTGACTGACAACATTCACTGACAACATTCACTCACTGACAACATTCACTGACAACATTCGCTCACTGACAACATTCACTGACAACATTCACTCTCTGACAACATTCACTCACTGACAACATTCACTGACAACATTCACTCACTGACAACATTCACTGACAACATTCACTCACTGACAACATTCACTCACTGACAACATTCACTGACAACATTCACTCACTGACAACATTCACTGACAACATTCACTGACAACATTCACTCACTGACAACATTCACTGACAACATTCACTCACTGACAACATTCACTGACAACATTCACTCACTGACAACATTCACTCACTGACAACATTCACTGACAACATTCACTCTCTGACAACATTCACTGACAACATTCACTGACAACATTCGCTCACTGACAACATTCACTGACAACATTCACTCTCTGACAACATTCACTCACTGACAACATTCACTGACAACATTCACTGACAACATTCACTCTCTGACAACATTCACTGACAACATTCACTCACTGACAACATTCACTGACAACATTCACTCACTGACAACATTCACTCACTGACAACATTCACTGACAACATTCACTCTCTGACAACATTCACTGACAACATTCACTGACAACATTCGCTCACTGACAACATTCACTGACAACATTCACTCTCTGACAACATTCACTCACTGACAACATTCACTGACAACATTCACTGACTGACAACATTCACTCACTGACAACTTTCACTGACAACATTCACTCACTGACAACATTCACTGACAACATTCACTGACAACATTCACTCTCTGACAACATTCACTCACTGACAACATTCACTCACTGACAACATTCACTGACAACATTCACTCACTGACAAACATTCACTGACAACATTCGCTCACTGACAACATTCACTGACAACATTCACTCTCTGACAACATTCACTGACAACATTCACTGACTGACAACATTCACTCACTGACAACATTCACTGACAACATTCACTCACTGACAACATTCACTGACAACATTCACTGACTGACAACATTCACTCACTGACAACATTCACTGACAACATTCACTGACTGACAACATTCACTGACAACATTCACTCACTGACAACATTCACTGACAACATTCACTCACTGACAACATTCACTGACAACATTCCCTCACTGACAACATTCACTCACTGACAACATTCACTGACAACATTCACTCACTTACAACATTCACTGACAACATTCACTCACTGACAACATTCACTCACTGACAACATTCACTGACAACATTCACTGACTGACAACATTCACTCACTGACAACATTCACTGACAACATTCACTCACTGACAACATTCACTGACAACATTCGCTCACTGACAACATTCACTCACTGACAACATTCACTGACAACATTCACTCACTGACAACATTCACTGACAACATTCACTCACTGACAACATTCACTGACAACATTCACTCACTGACAACATTCACTGACAATATTCACTCTCTGACAACATTCACTCACTGACAACATTCACTGACAACATTCACTCACTGACAACATTCACTGACAACATTCACTGACTGACAACATTCACTCACTGACAACATTCACTGACAACATTCACTCACTGACAACATTCACTGACAACATTCACTCTCTGACAACATTCACTCACTGACAACATTCACTGACTGACAACATTCACTGACAACATTCACTCACTGACAACATTCACTCACTGACAACTTTCACTGACAACATTCACTCACTGACAACATTCACTGACAACATTCACTCTCTGACAACATTCACTCACTGACAACATTCACTCACTGACAACATTCACTGACAACATTCACTCACTGACAAACATTCACTGACAACATTCGCTCACTGACAACATTCACTGACAACATTCACTCTCTGACAACATTCACTCACTGACAACATTCACTCACTGACAACATTCACTGACAACATTCACTGACTGACAACATTCACTCACTGACAACATTCACTGACAACATTCACTCACTGACAACATTCACTGACAACATTCACTGACTGACAACATTCACTCACTGACAACATTCACTGACAACATTCACTGACTGACAACATTCACTGACAACATTCACTCACTGACAACATTCACTGACAACATTCACTCACTGACAACATTCACTGACAACATTCCCTCACTGACAACATTCACTCACTGACAACATTCACTGACAACATTCACTCACTGACAACATTCACTGACAACATTCACTCACTGACAACATTCACTCACTGACAACATTCACTGACAACATTCACTGACTGACAACATTCACTCACTGACAACATTCACTGACAACATTCACTCACTGACAACATTCACTGACAACATTCGCTCACTGACAACATTCACTCACTGACAACATTCACTGACAACATTCACTCACTGACAACATTCACTGACAACATTCACTCACTGACAACATTCACTGACAACATTCACTCACTGACAACATTCACTGACAATATTCACTCTCTGACAACATTCACTCACTGACAACATTCACTGACAACATTCACTCACTGACAACATTCACTGACAACATTCACTGACTGACAACATTCACTCACTGACAACATTCACTGACAACATTCACTCACTGACAACATTCACTGACAACATTCACTCTCTGACAACATTCACTCACTGACAACATTCACTCACTGACAACATTCACTGACAACATTCACTCACTGACAACATTCACTGACAACATTCACTCACTGACAACATTCACTGACAACATTCACTCACTGACAACATTCAATCACTGACAACATTCACTGACAACATTCACTCACTGACAACATTCACTGACAACATTTACTCACTGACAACATTCAGTCACTGACAACATTAACTGACAACATTCACTCACTGACAACATTCAGTCACTGACAACATTCACTGACAACATTCACTGACAACATTCACTGACAACATTCACTGAAAACATTCACTCACTGACAACATTCACTGACAACATTCACTCTCTGACAACATTCACTGACAACATTCACTCACTGACAACATTCACTGACAACATTCACTCACTGACAACATTCACTCACTGACAACATTCACTGACAACATTCACTCACTGACAACATTCACTGACAACATTTACTCACTGACAACATTCAGTCACTGACAACATTCACTGACAACATTCACTCACTGACAACATTCAGTCACTGACAACATTCACTGACAACATTCACTGACAACATTCACTGACAACATTCACTGACAACATTCACTCACTGACAACATTCACTGACAACATTCAATCTCTGACAACAATCACTGACAACATTCACTCTCTGACAACATTCACTGACAACATTCACTCTCTGACAACATTCACTCACTGACAACATTCACTCTCTGACAACATTCACTGACAACATTCACTCTCTGACAACATTCACTGACAACATTCACTCACTGACAACATTAACTCACTGACAACATTCACTCTCTGACAACATTCACTGACAACATTCACTCACTATCAACATTCACTGACAACATTCACTCTCTGACAACATTCACTGACAACATTCACTGACAACATTCGCTCACTGACAACATTCACTGACAACATTCACTCTCTGACAACATTCACTGACAACATTCACTCACTGACAACATTCACTGACAACATTCACTCACTGACAACATTCACTGACAACATTTACTCACTGACAACATTCACTGACAACATTCACTCTCTGACAACATTCACTGACAACATTCACTGACAACATTCACTCTCTGACAACATTCACTGACAACATTCACTGACAACATTCACTCACTGACAACATTCACTCACTGACAACATTCACTGACAACATTCACTCACTGACAACATTCACTGACAACATTCACTGACAACATTCACTCACTGACAACATTCACTGACAACATTCACTCTCTGACAACATTCACTGACAACATTCACTCACAGATAACATTCACTGACAACATTCGCTCACTGACAACATTCACTGACAACATTCACTCACTGACAACATTCACTGACAACATTCACTGACTGACAACATTCACTCACTGACAACATTCACTGACAACATTCACTCACTGACAACATTCACTGACAACATTCGCTCACTGACAACATTCACTGACAACATTCACTCTCTGACAACATTCACTCACTGACAACATTCACTCACTGACAACATTCACTGACAACATTCACTCACTGACAACATTCACTGACAACATTCACTCACTGACAACATTCACTGACAACATTCACTCACTGACAACATTCACTGACAACATTCGCTCTCTGACAACATTCACTCACTGACAACATTCACTGACAACATTCACTCACTGACAACATTCACTCACTGACAACATTCACTGACAACATTCACTCACTGACAACATTCACTGACAACATTCACTCACTGACAACATTCACTCACTGACAACATTCACTGACAACATTCGCTCACTGACAACATTCACTGACAACATTCACTCACTGACAACATTCACTGACAACATTCACTGACTGACAACATTCACTCACTGACAACATTCACTGACAACATTCACTCACTGACAACATTCACTGACAACATTCACTCACTGACAACATTCACTGACAACATTCGCTCACTGACAACATTCACTGACAACATTCACTCTCTGACAACATTCACTCACTGACAACATTCACTGACAACATTCACTCACTGACAACATTCACTGACAACATTCACTCACTGACAACATTCACTCACTGACAACATTCACTGACAACATTCACTCACTGACAACATTCACTGACAACATTCACTGACTGACAACATTCACTGACTGACAACATTCACTGACAACATTCACTGACTGACAACATTCACTGACAACATTCACTCACTGACAACATTCACTGACAACATTCGCTCACTGACAACATTCACTGACAACATTCACTCTCTGACAACATTCACTCACTGACAACATTCACTGACAACATTCACTCACTGACAACATTCACTGACAACATTCACTCACTGACAACATTCACTGACAACATTCGCTCACTGACAACATTCACTGACAACATTCACTCACTGACAACATTCACTGACAACATTCACTGACTGACAACATTCACTCACTGACAACATTCACTGACAACATTCACTCTCTGACAACATTCACTCACTGACAACATTCACTCACTGACAACATTCACTGACAACATTCACTCACTGACAACATTCACTGACAACATTCGCTCACTGACAACATTCACTGACAACATTCACTCTCTGACAACATTCACTCACTGACAACATTCACTCACTGACAACATTCACTGACAACATTCACTCACTGACAACATTCACTGACAACATTCACAGACTGACAACATTCACTCACTGACAACATTCACTGACAACATTCACTCACTGACAACATTCACTGACAACATTCACTCACTGACAACATTCACTGACAACATTCGCTCACTGACAACATTCACTGACAACATTCACTCACTGACAACATTCGCTCACTGACAACATTCACTGACAACATTCACTCACTGACAACATTCACTGACAACATTCCCTCACTGACAACATTCACTGACAACATTCACTCTCTGACAACATTCACTGACAACATTCACTCACTGACAACATTCACTGACAACATTCACTCACTGACAACATTCACTCACTGACAACATTCACTGACAGCATTCACTCTCTGACAACATTCACTGACAACATTCACTGACAACATTCGCTCACTGACAACATTCACTCTCTGACAACATTCACTCACTGACAACATTCACTGACAACATTCACTCACTGACAACATTCACTGACAACATTCACTGACTGACAACATTCACTCACTGACAACATTCACTGACAACATTCACTCACTGACAACATTCACTGACAACATTCACTCACTGACAACATTCACTGACAACATTCGCTCTCTGACAACATTCACTGACAACATTCACTCTCTGACAACATTCACTCACTGACAACATTCACTGACAACATTCACTGACTGACAACATTCACTCACTGACAACATTCACTGACAACATTCACTCACTGACAACATTCACTGACAACATTCACTCTCTGACAACATTCACTCACTGACAACATTCACTCACTGACAACATTCACTGACAACATTCACTGACTGACAACATTCACTCACTGACAACATTCACTGACAACATTCACTCACTGACAACATTCACTGACAACATTCGCTCACTGACAACATTCACTGACAACATTCACTCACTGACAACATTCACTGACAACATTCACTCACTGACAACATTCACTGACAACATTCTCTGACAACATTCACTGACTGACAACATTCACTCACTGACAACATTCACTGACAACATTCACTCACTGACAACATTCACTGACAACATTCGCTCACTGACAACATTCACTGACAACATTCACTCTCTGACAACATTCACTCACTGACAACATTCACTCACTGACAACATTCACTGGCAACATTCACTCACTGACAACATTCACTGACAACATTCACTGACTGACAACATTCACTCACTGACAACATTCACTGACAACATTCACTCACTGACAACATTCACTGACAACATTCGCTCACTGACAACATTCACTGACAACATTCACTCTCTGACAACATTCACTCACTGACAACATTCACTCACTGACAACATTCACTCACTGACAACATTCACTGACAACATTCACTCACTGACAACATTCACTGACAACATTCACTCACTGACAACATTCACTCACTGACAACATTCACTGACAACATTCACTCACTGACAACATTCACTGACAACATTCGCTCACTGACAACATTCACTGACAACATTCACTCTCTGACAACATTCACTCACTGACAACATTCACTGACAACATTCACTCACTGACAACATTCACTCACTGACAACATTCACTGACAACATTCACTCACTGACAACATTCACTGACAACATTCACTCACTGATAACATTCACTGACAACATTCGCTCACTGACAACATTCACTGACAACATTCACTCACTGACAACATTCACTGACAACATTCACTGACTGACAACATTCACTCACTGACAACATTCACTGACAACATTCACTCACTGACAACATTCACTGACAACATTCACTCACTGACAACATTCACTGACAACATTCGCTCACTGACAACATTCACTGACAACATTCACTCTCTGACAACATTCACTCACTGACAACATTCACTGACAACATTCACTCACTGACAACATTCACTGACAACATTCACTCACTGACAACATTCACTCACTGACAACATTCACTGACAACATTCACTCACTGACAACATTCACTGACAACATTCACTCTCTGACAACATTCACTCACTGACAACATTCACTCACTGACAACATTCACTGACAACATTCACTGACAACATTCACTCTCTGACAACATTCACTCACTGACAACATTCACTCACTGACAACATTCACTGACAACATTCACTGACTGACAACATTCACTCACTGACAACATTCACTGACAACATTCACTCACTGACAACATTCACTGACAACATTCACTCACTGACAACATTCACTGACAACATTCGCTCACTGACAACATTCACTGACAACATTCACTCACTGACAACATTCACTCACTGACAACATTCACTGACAACATTCACTCACTGACAACATTCACTGACAACATTCTCTGACAACATTCACTGACTGACAACATTCACTCACTGACAACATTCACTGACAACATTCACTCACTGACAACATTCACTGACAACATTCGCTCACTGACAACATTCACTGACAACATTCACTCTCTGACAACATTCACTCACTGACAACATTCACTCACTGACAACATTCACTGGCAACATTCACTCACTGACAACATTCACTGACTGACAACATTCACTCACTGACAACATTCACTGACAACATTCACTCACTGACAACATTCACTGACAACATTCGCTCACTGACAACATTCACTGACAACATTCACTCTCTGACAACATTCACTCACTGACAACATTCACTCACTGACAACATTCACTGACAACATTCACTGACTGACAACATTCACTCACTGACAACATTCACTGACAACATTCACTCACTGACAACATTCACTGACAACATTCACTGACAACATTCACTGACAACATTCACTCACTGACAACATTCACTGACAACATTCGCTCACTGACAACATTCACTGACAACATTCACTCACTGACAACATTCACTGACAACATTCACTGACTGACAACATTCACTCACTGACAACATTCACTGACAACATTCACTCACTGACAACATTCACTGACAACATTCGCTCACTGACAACATTCACTGACAACATTCACTCTCTGACAACATTCACTCACTGACAACATTCACTCACTGACAACATTCACTGACAACATTCACTGACTGACAACATTCACTCACTGACAACATTCACTGACAACATTCACTCACTGACAACATTCACTCACTGACAACATTCACTGACAACATTCGCTCACTGACAACATTCACTGACAACATTCACTCACTGACAACATTCACTGACAACATTCACTGACTGACAACATTCACTCACTGACAACATTCACTGACAACATTCACTCACTGACAACATTCACTGACAACATTCCCTCACTGACAACATTCACTCACTGACAACATTCACTGACAACATTCACTCACTGACAACATTCACTGACAACATTCACTCTCTGACAACATTCACTGACAACATTCACTCTCTGACAACATTCACTCACTGACAACATTCACTGACAACATTCACTCACTGACAACATTCACTGACAACATTCACTCTCTGACAACATTCACTCACTGACAACATTCACTGACAACATTCACTCTCTGACAACATTCACTCACTGACAACATTCACTGACAACATTCACTCTCTGACAACATTCACTCACTGACAACATTCACTCACTGACAACATTCACTGACAACATTCACTCTCTGACAACATTCACTCACTGACAACATTCACTCACTGACAACATTCACTGACAACATTCACTGACTGACAACATTCACTCACTGACAACATTCACTGACAACATTCACTCTCTGACAACATTCACTCACTGACAACATTCACTCACTGACAACATTCACTGACAACATTCACTCACTGACAACATTCACTGACAACATTCGCTCACTGACAACATTCACTGACAACATTCACTCTCTGACAACATTCACTCACTGACAACATTCACTGACAACATTCACTCTCTGACAACATTCACTCACTGACAACATTCACTCACTGACAACATTCACTGACAACATTCACTCTCTGACAACATTCACTCACTGACAACATTCACTCACTGACAACATTCACTGACAACATTCACTGACTGACAACATTCACTCACTGACAACATTCACTGACAACATTCACTCACTGACAACATTCAATCACTGACAACATTCACTGACAACATTCACTCACTGACAACATTCACTGACAACATTCACTCACTGACAACATTCACTGACAACATTCACTCTCTGACAACATTCACTCTCTGACAACATTCACTCACTGACAACATTCACTCACTGACAACATTCACTGACAACATTCACTCACTGACAACATTCACTGACAACATTCGCTCACTGACAACATTCACTGACAACATTCACTCTCTGACAACATTCACTCACTGACAACATTCACTCACTGACAACATTCACTGACAACATTCACTCACTGACAACATTCACTGACAACATTCACTCACTGACAACATTCACTGACAACATTCACTCACTGACAACATTCACTCACTGACAACATTCACTGACAACATTCACTCACTGACAACATTCACTGACAACATTCACTCACTGACAACATTCACTGACAACATTCGCTCACTGACAACATTCACTGACAACATTCACTCTCTGACAACATTCACTCACTGACAACATTCACTGACAACATTCACTCACTGACAACATTCACTCACTGACAACATTCACTGACAACATTCACTCACAGACAACATTCATTGACAACATTCACTCACTGACAACATTCACTCACTGACAACATTCACTGACAACATTCGCTCACTGACAACATTCACTGACAACATTCACTGACAACATTCGCTCACTGACAACATTCACTGACAACATTCACTCACTGACAACATTCACTGACAACATTCACTGACTGACAACATTCACTCACTGACAACATTCACTGACAACATTCACTCACTGACAACATTCACTGACAACATTCACTCACTGACAACATTCACTGACAACATTCGCTCACTGACAACATTCACTGACAACATTCACTCACTGACAACATTCACTCACTGACAACATTCACTGACAACATTCACTCACTGACAACATTCACTGACAACATTCACTCACTGACAACATTCACTGACAACATTCGCTCACTGACAACATTCACTGACAACATTCACTCTCTGACAACATTCACTCACTGAAAACATTCACTGACAACATTCACTCACTGACAACATTCACTGACAACATTCACTCACTGACAACATTCACTCACTGACAACATTCACTGACAACATTCACTCACTGACAACATTCACTGACAACATTCACTCACTGACAACATTCACTGACAACATTCGCTCACTGACAACATTCACTGACAACATTCGCTCACTGACAACATTCACTGACAACATTCACTCTCTGACAACATTCACTCACTGACAACATTCACTCACTGACAACATTCACTGACAACATTCACTGACTGACAACATTCACTCACTGACAACATTCACTGACAACATTCACTCTCTGACAACATTCACTCACTGACAACATTCACTCACTGACAACATTCACTGACAACATTCACTCACTGACAACATTCACTGACAACATTCGCTCACTGACAACATTCACTGACAACATTCACTCTCTGACAACATTCACTCACTGACAACATTCACTCACTGACAACATTCACTGACAACATTCACTCACTGACAACATTCACTGACAACATTCACTGACTGACAACATTCACTCACTGACAACATTCACTGACAACATTCACTCACTGACAACATTCACTGACAACATTCACTCACTGACAACATTCACTGACAACATTCGCTCACTGACAACATTCACTGACAACATTCACTCTCTGACAACATTCACTCACTGACAACATTCACTCACTGACAACATTCACTGACAACATTCACTCACTGACAACATTCACTGACAACATTCACTCACTGACAACATTCACTCACTGACAACATTCACTGACAACATTCACTCACTGACAACATTCACTGACAACATTCGCTCACTGACAACATTCACTGACAACATTCACTCTCTGACAACATTCACTCACTGACAACATTCACTCACTGACAACATTCACTGACAACATTCACTGACTGACAACATTCACTCACTGACAACATTCACTGACAACATTCACTCTCTGACAACATTCACTCACTGACAACATTCACTCACTGACAACATTCACTGACAACATTCACTCACTGACAACATTCACTGACAACATTCGCTCACTGACAACATTCACTGACAACATTCACTCTCTGACAACATTCACTCACTGACAACATTCACTCACTGACAACATTCACTGACAACATTCACTCACTGACAACATTCACTGACAACATTCACTCACTGACAACATTCACTTACAACAGTCACTCACTGACAACATTCACTGACAACATTCACTCACTGACAACATTCACTGACTGACAACATTCACTCACTGACAACATTCACTGACAACATTCACTCACTGACAACATTCACTGACAACATTCACTGACTGACAACATTCACTCACTGACAACATTCACTGACAACATTCACTCACTGACAACATTCACTGACAACATTCACTGACAACATTCGCTCACTGACAACATTCACTGACAACATTCACTCACTGACAACATTCACTCACTGACAACATTCACTGACAACATTCACTCACTGACAACATTCACTGACAACATTCTCTGACAACATTCACTGACTGACAACATTCACTCACTGACAACATTCACTGACAACATTCACTCACTGACAACATTCACTGACAACATTCGCTCACTGACAACATTCACTGACAACATTCACTCTCTGACAACATTCACTCACTGACAACATTCACTCACTGACAACATTCACTGACAACATTCACTGACTGACAACATTCACTCACTGACAACATTCACTGACAACATTCACTCTCTGACAACATTCACTGACAACATTCACTCACTGACAACATTCACTGACAACATTCACTCACTGACAACATTCACTGACAACATTCACTGACTGACAACATTCACTCACTGACAACATTCACTGACAACATTCACTCACTGACAACATTCACTGACAACATTCACTCACTGACAACATTCACTGACAACATTCGCTCACTGACAACATTCACTGACAACATTCACTCTCTGACAACATTCACTCACTGACAACATTCACTGACAACATTCACTCACTGACAACATTCACTGACAACATTCACTCACTGACAACATTCACTGACAACATTCACTCACTGACAACATTCACTGACAACATTCACTCACTGACAACATTCACTGACAACATTCGCTCACTGACAACATTCACTGACAACATTCGCTCACTGACAACATTCACTGACAACATTCACTCTCTGACAACATTCACTCACTGACAACATTCACTCACTGACAACATTCACTGACAACATTCACTGACTGACAACATTCACTCACTGACAACATTCACTGACAACATTCACTCTCTGACAACATTCACTCACTGACAACATTCACTCACTGACAACATTCACTGACAACATTCACTCACTGACAACATTCACTGACAACATTCGCTCACTGACAACATTCACTGACAACATTCACTCTCTGACAACATTCACTCACTGACAACATTCACTCACTGACAACATTCACTGACAACATTCACTCACTGACAACATTCACTGACAACATTCACTGACTGACAACATTCACTCACTGACAACATTCACTGACAACATTCACTCACTGACAACATTCACTGACAACATTCACTCACTGACAACATTCACTGACAACATTCGCTCACTGACAACATTCACTGACAACATTCACTCTCTGACAACATTCACTCACTGACAACATTCACTCACTGACAACATTCACTGACAACATTCACTCACTGACAACATTCACTGACAACATTCACTCACTGACAACATTCACTCACTGACAACATTCACTGACAACATTCACTCACTGACAACATTCACTGACAACATTCGCTCACTGACAACATTCACTGACAACATTCACTCTCTGACAACATTCACTCACTGACAACATTCACTCACTGACAACATTCACTGACAACATTCACTGACTGACAACATTCACTCACTGACAACATTCACTGACAACATTCACTCTCTGACAACATTCACTCACTGACAACATTCACTCACTGACAACATTCACTGACAACATTCACTCACTGACAACATTCACTGACAACATTCGCTCACTGACAACATTCACTGACAACATTCACTCTCTGACAACATTCACTCACTGACAACATTCACTCACTGACAACATTCACTGACAACATTCACTCACTGACAACATTCACTGACAACATTCACTCACTGACAACATTCACTTACAACATTCACTCACTGACAACATTCACTGACAACATTCACTCACTGACAACATTCACTGACAACATTCACTCTCTGACAACATTCACTCACTGACAACATTCACTCACTGACAACATTCACTGACAACATTCACTGACAACATTCACTCACTGACAACATTCACTGACAACATTCGCTCACTGACAACATTCACTCACTGACAACATTCACTGACAACATTCGCTCACTGACAACATTCACTGACAACATTCACTCACTGACAACATTCACTGACAACATTCACTGACTGACAACATTCACTCACTGACAACATTCACTGACAACATTCACTCACTGACAACATTCACTGACAACATTCACTCACTGACAACATTCGCTCACTGACAACATTCACTGACAACATTCACTCACTGACAACATTCACTGACAACATTCCCTCACTGACAACATTCACTGACAACATTCACTCTCTGACAACATTCACTGACAACATTCACTCACTGACAACATTCACTGACAACATTCACTCACTGACAACATTCACTCACTGACAACATTCACTGACAGCATTCACTCTCTGACAACATTCACTGACAACATTCACTGACAACATTCGCTCACTGACAACATTCACTCTCTGACAACATTCACTCACTGACAACATTCACTGACAACATTCACTCACTGACAACATTCACTGACAACATTCACTGACTGACAACATTCACTCACTGACAACATTCACTGACAACATTCACTCACTGACAACATTCACTGACAACATTCACTCACTGACAACATTCACTGACAACATTCGCTCTCTGACAACATTCACTGACAACATTCACTCTCTGACAACATTCACTCACTGACAACATTCACTGACAACATTCACTGACTGACAACATTCACTCACTGACAACATTCACTGACAACATTCACTCACTGACAACATTCACTGACAACATTCACTCTCTGACAACATTCACTCACTGACAACATTCACTCACTGACAACATTCACTGACAACATTCACTGACTGACAACATTCACTCACTGACAACATTCACTGACAACATTCACTCACTGACAACATTCACTGACAACATTCGCTCACTGACAACATTCACTGACAACATTCACTCACTGACAACATTCACTGACAACATTCACTCACTGACAACATTCACTGACAACATTCTCTGACAACATTCACTGACTGACAACATTCACTCACTGACAACATTCACTGACAACATTCACTCACTGACAACATTCACTGACAACATTCGCTCACTGACAACATTCACTGACAACATTCACTCTCTGACAACATTCACTCACTGACAACATTCACTCACTGACAACATTCACTGGCAACATTCACTCACTGACAACATTCACTGACAACATTCACTGACTGACAACATTCACTCACTGACAACATTCACTGACAACATTCACTCACTGACAACATTCACTGACAACATTCGCTCACTGACAACATTCACTGACAACATTCACTCTCTGACAACATTCACTCACTGACAACATTCACTCACTGACAACATTCACTGACAACATTCACTCACTGACAACATTCACTGACAACATTCACTCACTGACAACATTCACTGACAACATTCACTCACTGACAACATTCACTCACTGACAACATTCACTGACAACATTCACTCACTGACAACATTCACTGACAACATTCGCTCACTGACAACATTCACTGACAACATTCACTCTCTGACAACATTCACTCACTGACAACATTCACTGACAACATTCACTCACTGACAACATTCACTCACTGACAACATTCACTGACAACATTCACTCACTGACAACATTCACTGACAACATTCACTCACTGATAACATTCACTGACAACATTCGCTCACTGACAACATTCACTGACAACATTCACTCACTGACAACATTCACTGACAACATTCACTGACTGACAACATTCACTCACTGACAACATTCACTGACAACATTCACTCACTGACAACATTCACTGACAACATTCACTCACTGACAACATTCACTGACAACATTCGCTCACTGACAACATTCACTGACAACATTCACTCTCTGACAACATTCACTCACTGACAACATTCACTGACAACATTCACTCACTGACAACATTCACTGACAACATTCACTCACTGACAACATTCACTCACTGACAACATTCACTGACAACATTCACTCACTGACAACATTCACTGACAACATTCACTCTCTGACAACATTCACTCACTGACAACATTCACTCACTGACAACATTCACTGACAACATTCACTGACAACATTCACTCTCTGACAACATTCACTCACTGACAACATTCACTCACTGACAACATTCACTGACAACATTCACTGACTGACAACATTCACTCACTGACAACATTCACTGACAACATTCACTCACTGACAACATTCACTGACAACATTCACTCACTGACAACATTCACTGACAACATTCGCTCACTGACAACATTCACTGACAACATTCACTCACTGACAACATTCACTCACTGACAACATTCACTGACAACATTCACTCACTGACAACATTCACTGACAACATTCTCTGACAACATTCACTGACTGACAACATTCACTCACTGACAACATTCACTGACAACATTCACTCACTGACAACATTCACTGACAACATTCGCTCACTGACAACATTCACTGACAACATTCACTCTCTGACAACATTCACTCACTGACAACATTCACTCACTGACAACATTCACTGGCAACATTCACTCACTGACAACATTCACTGACTGACAACATTCACTCACTGACAACATTCACTGACAACATTCACTCACTGACAACATTCACTGACAACATTCGCTCACTGACAACATTCACTGACAACATTCACTCTCTGACAACATTCACTCACTGACAACATTCACTCACTGACAACATTCACTGACAACATTCACTGACTGACAACATTCACTCACTGACAACATTCACTGACAACATTCACTCACTGACAACATTCACTGACAACATTCACTGACAACATTCACTGACAACATTCACTCACTGACAACATTCACTGACAACATTCGCTCACTGACAACATTCACTGACAACATTCACTCACTGACAACATTCACTGACAACATTCACTGACTGACAACATTCACTCACTGACAACATTCACTGACAACATTCACTCACTGACAACATTCACTGACAACATTCGCTCACTGACAACATTCACTGACAACATTCACTCTCTGACAACATTCACTCACTGACAACATTCACTCACTGACAACATTCACTGACAACATTCACTGACTGACAACATTCACTCACTGACAACATTCACTGACAACATTCACTCACTGACAACATTCACTCACTGACAACATTCACTGACAACATTCGCTCACTGACAACATTCACTGACAACATTCACTCACTGACAACATTCACTGACAACATTCACTGACTGACAACATTCACTCACTGACAACATTCACTGACAACATTCACTCACTGACAACATTCACTGACAACATTCCCTCACTGACAACATTCACTCACTGACAACATTCACTGACAACATTCACTCACTGACAACATTCACTGACAACATTCACTCTCTGACAACATTCACTGACAACATTCACTCTCTGACAACATTCACTCACTGACAACATTCACTGACAACATTCACTCACTGACAACATTCACTGACAACATTCACTCTCTGACAACATTCACTCACTGACAACATTCACTGACAACATTCACTCTCTGACAACATTCACTCACTGACAACATTCACTCACTGACAACATTCACTGACAACATTCACTCTCTGACAACATTCACTCACTGACAACATTCACTCACTGACAACATTCACTGACAACATTCACTGACTGACAACATTCACTCACTGACAACATTCACTGACAACATTCACTCTCTGACAACATTCACTCACTGACAACATTCACTCACTGACAACATTCACTGACAACATTCACTCACTGACAACATTCACTGACAACATTCGCTCACTGACAACATTCACTGACAACATTCACTCTCTGACAACATTCACTCACTGACAACATTCACTGACAACATTCACTCTCTGACAACATTCACTCACTGACAACATTCACTCACTGACAACATTCACTGACAACATTCACTCTCTGACAACATTCACTCACTGACAACATTCACTCACTGACAACATTCACTGACAACATTCACTGACTGACAACATTCACTCACTGACAACATTCACTGACAACATTCACTCACTGACAACATTCAATCACTGACAACATTCACTGACAACATTCACTCACTGACAACATTCACTGACAACATTCACTCACTGACAACATTCACTGACAACATTCACTCTCTGACAACATTCACTCTCTGACAACATTCACTCACTGACAACATTCACTCACTGACAACATTCACTGACAACATTCACTCACTGACAACATTCACTGACAACATTCGCTCACTGACAACATTCACTGACAACATTCACTCTCTGACAACATTCACTCACTGACAACATTCACTCACTGACAACATTCACTGACAACATTCACTCACTGACAACATTCACTGACAACATTCACTCACTGACAACATTCACTGACAACATTCACTCACTGACAACATTCACTCACTGACAACATTCACTGACAACATTCACTCACTGACAACATTCACTGACAACATTCACTCACTGACAACATTCACTGACAACATTCGCTCACTGACAACATTCACTGACAACATTCACTCTCTGACAACATTCACTCACTGACAACATTCACTGACAACATTCACTCACTGACAACATTCACTCACTGACAACATTCACTGACAACATTCACTCACAGACAACATTCATTGACAACATTCACTCACTGACAACATTCACTCACTGACAACATTCACTGACAACATTCGCTCACTGACAACATTCACTGACAACATTCACTGACAACATTCGCTCACTGACAACATTCACTGACAACATTCACTCACTGACAACATTCACTGACAACATTCACTGACTGACAACATTCACTCACTGACAACATTCACTGACAACATTCACTCACTGACAACATTCACTGACAACATTCACTCACTGACAACATTCACTGACAACATTCGCTCACTGACAACATTCACTGACAACATTCACTCACTGACAACATTCACTCACTGACAACATTCACTGACAACATTCACTCACTGACAACATTCACTGACAACATTCACTCACTGACAACATTCACTGACAACATTCGCTCACTGACAACATTCACTGACAACATTCACTCTCTGACAACATTCACTCACTGAAAACATTCACTGACAACATTCACTCACTGACAACATTCACTGACAACATTCACTCACTGACAACATTCACTCACTGACAACATTCACTGACAACATTCACTCACTGACAACATTCACTGACAACATTCACTCACTGACAACATTCACTGACAACATTCGCTCACTGACAACATTCACTGACAACATTCGCTCACTGACAACATTCACTGACAACATTCACTCTCTGACAACATTCACTCACTGACAACATTCACTCACTGACAACATTCACTGACAACATTCACTGACTGACAACATTCACTCACTGACAACATTCACTGACAACATTCACTCTCTGACAACATTCACTCACTGACAACATTCACTCACTGACAACATTCACTGACAACATTCACTCACTGACAACATTCACTGACAACATTCGCTCACTGACAACATTCACTGACAACATTCACTCTCTGACAACATTCACTCACTGACAACATTCACTCACTGACAACATTCACTGACAACATTCACTCACTGACAACATTCACTGACAACATTCACTGACTGACAACATTCACTCACTGACAACATTCACTGACAACATTCACTCACTGACAACATTCACTGACAACATTCACTCACTGACAACATTCACTGACAACATTCGCTCACTGACAACATTCACTGACAACATTCACTCTCTGACAACATTCACTCACTGACAACATTCACTCACTGACAACATTCACTGACAACATTCACTCACTGACAACATTCACTGACAACATTCACTCACTGACAACATTCACTCACTGACAACATTCACTGACAACATTCACTCACTGACAACATTCACTGACAACATTCGCTCACTGACAACATTCACTGACAACATTCACTCTCTGACAACATTCACTCACTGACAACATTCACTCACTGACAACATTCACTGACAACATTCACTGACTGACAACATTCACTCACTGACAACATTCACTGACAACATTCACTCTCTGACAACATTCACTCACTGACAACATTCACTCACTGACAACATTCACTGACAACATTCACTCACTGACAACATTCACTGACAACATTCGCTCACTGACAACATTCACTGACAACATTCACTCTCTGACAACATTCACTCACTGACAACATTCACTCACTGACAACATTCACTGACAACATTCACTCACTGACAACATTCACTGACAACATTCACTCACTGACAACATTCACTTACAACAGTCACTCACTGACAACATTCACTGACAACATTCACTCACTGACAACATTCACTGACAACATTCACTCACTGACAACATTCACTGACTGACAACATTCACTCACTGACAACATTCACTGACAACATTCACTCACTGACAACATTCACTGACAACATTCACTGACTGACAACATTCACTCACTGACAACATTCACTGACAACATTCACTCACTGACAACATTCACTGACAACATTCACTGACAACATTCGCTCACTGACAACATTCACTGACAACATTCACTCACTGACAACATTCACTCACTGACAACATTCACTGACAACATTCACTCACTGACAACATTCACTGACAACATTCTCTGACAACATTCACTGACTGACAACATTCACTCACTGACAACATTCACTGACAACATTCACTCACTGACAACATTCACTGACAACATTCGCTCACTGACAACATTCACTGACAACATTCACTCTCTGACAACATTCACTCACTGACAACATTCACTCACTGACAACATTCACTGACAACATTCACTGACTGACAACATTCACTCACTGACAACATTCACTGACAACATTCACTCTCTGACAACATTCACTGACAACATTCACTCACTGACAACATTCACTGACAACATTCACTCACTGACAACATTCACTGACAACATTCACTGACTGACAACATTCACTCACTGACAACATTCACTGACAACATTCACTCACTGACAACATTCACTGACAACATTCACTCACTGACAACATTCACTGACAACATTCGCTCACTGACAACATTCACTGACAACATTCACTCTCTGACAACATTCACTCACTGACAACATTCACTGACAACATTCACTCACTGACAACATTCACTGACAACATTCACTCACTGACAACATTCACTGACAACATTCACTCACTGACAACATTCACTGACAACATTCACTCACTGACAACATTCACTGACAACATTCGCTCACTGACAACATTCACTGACAACATTCGCTCACTGACAACATTCACTGACAACATTCACTCTCTGACAACATTCACTCACTGACAACATTCACTCACTGACAACATTCACTGACAACATTCACTGACTGACAACATTCACTCACTGACAACATTCACTGACAACATTCACTCTCTGACAACATTCACTCACTGACAACATTCACTCACTGACAACATTCACTGACAACATTCACTCACTGACAACATTCACTGACAACATTCGCTCACTGACAACATTCACTGACAACATTCACTCTCTGACAACATTCACTCACTGACAACATTCACTCACTGACAACATTCACTGACAACATTCACTCACTGACAACATTCACTGACAACATTCACTGACTGACAACATTCACTCACTGACAACATTCACTGACAACATTCACTCACTGACAACATTCACTGACAACATTCACTCACTGACAACATTCACTGACAACATTCGCTCACTGACAACATTCACTGACAACATTCACTCTCTGACAACATTCACTCACTGACAACATTCACTCACTGACAACATTCACTGACAACATTCACTCACTGACAACATTCACTGACAACATTCACTCACTGACAACATTCACTCACTGACAACATTCACTGACAACATTCACTCACTGACAACATTCACTGACAACATTCGCTCACTGACAACATTCACTGACAACATTCACTCTCTGACAACATTCACTCACTGACAACATTCACTCACTGACAACATTCACTGACAACATTCACTGACTGACAACATTCACTCACTGACAACATTCACTGACAACATTCACTCTCTGACAACATTCACTCACTGACAACATTCACTCACTGACAACATTCACTGACAACATTCACTCACTGACAACATTCACTGACAACATTCGCTCACTGACAACATTCACTGACAACATTCACTCTCTGACAACATTCACTCACTGACAACATTCACTCACTGACAACATTCACTGACAACATTCACTCACTGACAACATTCACTGACAACATTCACTCACTGACAACATTCACTTACAACATTCACTCACTGACAACATTCACTGACAACATTCACTCACTGACAACATTCACTGACAACATTCACTCTCTGACAACATTCACTCACTGACAACATTCACTCACTGACAACATTCACTGACAACATTCACTGACAACATTCACTCACTGACAACATTCACTGACAACATTCGCTCACTGACAACATTCACTCACTGACAACATTCACTGACAACATTCGCTCACTGACAACATTCACTGACAACATTCACTCACTGACAACATTCACTGACAACATTCACTGACTGACAACATTCACTCACTGACAACATTCACTGACAACATTCACTCACTGACAACATTCACTGACAACATTCACTCACTGACAACATTCACTGACAACATTCGCTCACTGACAACATTCACTGACAACATTCACTCTCTGACAACATTCACTCACTGACAACATTCACTGACAACATTCACTCACTGACAACATTCACTGACAACATTCACTCACTGACAACATTCACTGACAACATTCGCTCACTGACAACATTCACTGACAACATTCACTCTCTGACAACATTCACTCACTGACAACATTCACTGACAACATTCACTGACTGACAACATTCACTCACTGACAACATTCACTGACAACATTCACTCACTGACAACATTCACTGACAACATTCGCTCACTGACAACATTCACTGACAACATTCACTCTCTGACAACATTCACTCACTGACAACATTCACTCACTGACAACATTCACTGACAACATTCACTGACAACATTCACTCACTGACAACATTCACTGACAACATTCACTCTCTGACAACATTCACTCACTGACAACATTCACTCACTGACAACATTCACTGACAACATTCACTCACTGACAACATTCACTGACAACATTCACTCACTGACAACATTCACTGACAACATTCACTGACTGACAACATTCACTCACTGACAACATTCACTGACAACATACACTCACTGACAACATTCACTGACAACATTCACTCACTGACAACATTCACTGACAACATTCGCTCACTGACAACATTCACTGACAACATTCACTCACTGACAACATTCACTGACAACATTCACTGACTGACAACATTCACTCACTGACAACATTCACTGACAACATTCACTCACTGACAACATTCACTGACAACATTCACTCACTGACAACATTCCCTCACTGACAACATTCACTGACAACATTCACTCACTGACAACATTCACTGACAACATTCACTCACTGACAACATTCACTGACAACATTCACTCACTGACAACATTCACTGACAACATTCGCTCACTGACATCATTCACTGACAACATTCACTCTCTGACAACATTCACTCACTGACAACATTCACTGACAACATTCACTCACTGACAACATTCACTGACAACATTCACTCACTGACAACATTCACTCACTGACAACATTCACTGACAACATTCACTCACTGACAACATTCACTGACAACATTCACTCACTGACAACATTCACTGACAACATTCAATCACTGACAACATTCACTGACAACATTCGCTCACTGACAACATTCACTGACAACATTCACTCTCTGACAACATTCACTCACTGACAACATTCACTGACAACATTCACTCACTGACAACATTCACTGACAACATTCACTCACTGACAACATTCACTCACTGACAACATTCACTGACAACATTCACTCACTGACAACATTCACTGACAACATTCACTCACTGACAACATTCACTGACAACATTCGCTCACTGACAACATTCACTGACAACATTCACTCTCTGACAACATTCACTCACTGACAACATTCACTCACTGACAACATTCACTGACAACATTCACTGACTGACAACATTCACTCACTGACAACATTCACTGACAACATTCACTCTCTGACAACATTCACTCACTGACAACATTCACTCACTGACAACATTCACTGACAACATTCACTCACTGACAACATTCACTGACAACATTCGCTCACTGACAACATTCACTGACAACATTCACTCTCTGACAACATTCACTCACTGACAACATTCACTCACTGACAACATTCACTGACAACATTCACTCACTGACAACATTCACTGACAACATTCACTCACTGACAACATTCACTGACAACATTCACTCACTGACAACATTCACTCACTGACAACATTCACTGACAACATTCACTCACTGACAACATTCACTGACAACATTCGCTCACTGACAACATTCACTGACAACATTCACTCTCTGACAACATTCACTCACTGACAACATTCACTGACAACATTCACTCACTGACAACATTCACTCACTGACAACATTCACTGACAACATTCACTCACTGACAACATTCACTGACAACATTCACTCACTGACAACATTCACTCACTGACAACATTCACTGACAACATTCGCTCACTGACAACATTCACTGACAACATTCACTCACTGACAACATTCACTGACAACATTCACTGACTGACAACATTCACTCACTGACAACATTCACTCACTGACAACATTCACTGACAACATTCACTCACTGACAACATTCACTGACAACATTCGCTCACTGACAACATTCACTGACAACATTCACTCTCTGACAACATTCACTCACTGACAACATTCACTGACAACATTCACTCACTGACAACATTCACTGACAACATTCACTCACTGACAACATTCACTCACTGACAACATTCACTGACAACATTCACTCACTGACAACATTCACTGACAACATTCACTCTCTGACAACATTCACTCACTGACAACATTCACTCACTGACAACATTCACTGACAACATTCACTGACAACATTCACTCTCTGACAACATTCACTCACTGACAACATTCACTCACTGACAACATTCACTGACAACATTCACTGACTGACAACATTCACTCACTGACAACATTCACTGACAACATTCACTCACTGACAACATTCACTGACAACATTCACTCACTGACAACATTCACTGACAACATTCGCTCACTGACAACATTCACTGACAACATTCACTCACTGACAACATTCACTCACTGACAACATTCACTGACAACATTCACTCACTGACAACATTCACTGACAACATTCTCTGACAACATTCACTGACTGACAACATTCACTCACTGACAACATTCACTGACAACATTCACTCACTGACAACATTCACTGACAACATTCGCTCACTGACAACATTCACTGACAACATTCACTCTCTGACAACATTCACTCACTGACAACATTCACTCACTGACAACATTCACTGGCAACATTCACTCACTGACAACATTCACTGACTGACAACATTCACTCACTGACAACATTCACTGACAACATTCACTCACTGACAACATTCACTGACAACATTCGCTCACTGACAACATTCACTGACAACATTCACTCTCTGACAACATTCACTCACTGACAACATTCACTCACTGACAACATTCACTGACAACATTCACTGACTGACAACATTCACTCACTGACAACATTCACTGACAACATTCACTCACTGACAACATTCACTGACAACATTCACTCACTGACAACATTCACTGACAACATTCGCTCACTGACAACATTCACTGACAACATTCACTCACTGACAACATTCACTGACAACATTCACTGACTGACAACATTCACTCACTGACAACATTCACTGACAACATTCACTCACTGACAACATTCACTGACAACATTCGCTCACTGACAACATTCACTGACAACATTCACTCACTGACAACATTCACTCACTGACAACATTCACTGACAACATTCACTGACTGACAACATTCACTCACTGACAACATTCACTGACAACATTCACTCACTGACAACATTCACTCACTGACAACATTCACTGACAACATTCGCTCACTGACAACATTCACTGACAACATTCACTCACTGACAACATTCACTGACAACATTCACTGACTGACAACATTCACTCACTGACAACATTCACTGACAACATTCACTCACTGACAACATTCACTGACAACATTCCCTCACTGACAACATTCACTCACTGACAACATTCACTGACAACATTCACTCACTGACAACATTCACTGACAACATTCACTCTCTGACAACATTCACTGACAACATTCACTCTCTGACAACATTCACTCACTGACAACATTCACTGACAACATTCACTCACTGACAACATTCACTGACAACATTCACTCTCTGACAACATTCACTCACTGACAACATTCACTGACAACATTCACTCTCTGACAACATTCACTCACTGACAACATTCACTGACAACATTCACTCTCTGACAACATTCACTCACTGACAACATTCACTGACAACATTCACTGACTGACAACATTCACTCACTGACAACATTCACTGACAACATTCACTCTCTGACAACATTCACTCACTGACAACATTCACTCACTGACAACATTCACTGACAACATTCACTCACTGACAACATTCACTGACAACATTCGCTCACTGACAACATTCACTGACAACATTCACTCTCTGACAACATTCACTCACTGACAACATTCACTGACAACATTCACTCTCTGACAACATTCACTCACTGACAACATTCACTCACTGACAACATTCACTGACAACATTCACTCTCTGACAACATTCACTCACTGACAACATTCACTCACTGACAACATTCACTGACAACATTCACTGACTGACAACATTCACTCACTGACAACATTCACTGACAACATTCACTCTCTGACAACATTCACTCACTGACAACATTCACTCACTGACAACATTCACTGACAACATTCACTCACTGACAACATTCACTGACAACATTCGCTCACTGACAACATTCACTGACAACATTCACTCTCTGACAACATTCACTCACTGACAACATTCACTCACTGACAACATTCACTGACAACATTCACTCACTGACAACATTCACTGACAACATTCACTCACTGACAACATTCACTGACAACATTCACTCACTGACAACATTCACTCACTGACAACATTCACTGACAACATTCACTCACTGACAACATTCACTGACAACATTCACTCACTGACAACATTCACTGACAACATTCGCTCACTGACAACATTCACTGACAACATTCACTCTCTGACAACATTCACTCACTGACAACATTCACTGACAACATTCACTCACTGACAACATTCACTCACTGACAACATTCACTGACAACATTCACTCACAGACAACATTCATTGACAACATTCACTCACTGACAACATTCACTCACTGACAACATTCACTGACAACATTCGCTCACTGACAACATTCACTGACAACATTCACTGACAACATTCGCTCACTGACAACATTCACTGACAACATTCACTCACTGACAACATTCACTGACAACATTCACTGACTGACAACATTCACTCACTGACAACATTCACTGACAACATTCACTCACTGACAACATTCACTGACAACATTCACTCACTGACAACATTCACTGACAACATTCGCTCACTGACAACATTCACTGACAACATTCACTCACTGACAACATTCACTCACTGACAACATTCACTGACAACATTCACTCACTGACAACATTCACTGACAACATTCACTCACTGACAACATTCACTGACAACATTCACTCACTGACAACATTCACTGACAACATTCGCTCACTGACAACATTCACTGACAACATTCACTCTCTGACAACATTCACTCACTGACAACATTCACTGACAACATTCACTCACTGACAACATTCACTCACTGACAACATTCACTGACAACATTCACTCACTGACAACATTCACTGACAACATTCACTCACTGACAACATTCACTGACAACATTCGCTCACTGACAACATTCACTGACAACATTCGCTCACTGACAACATTCACTGACAACATTCACTCTCTGACAACATTCACTCACTGACAACATTCACTCACTGACAACATTCACTGACAACATTCACTGACTGACAACATTCACTCACTGACAACATTCACTGACAACATTCACTCTCTGACAACATTCACTCACTGACAACATTCACTCACTGACAACATTCACTGACAACATTCACTCACTGACAACATTCACTGACAACATTCGCTCACTGACAACATTCACTGACAACATTCACTCTCTGACAACATTCACTCACTGACAACATTCACTCACTGACAACATTCACTGACAACATTCACTCACTGACAACATTCACTGACAACATTCACTGACTGACAACATTCACTCACTGACAACATTCACTGACAACATTCACTCACTGACAACATTCACTGACAACATTCACTCACTGACAACATTCACTGACAACATTCGCTCACTGACAACATTCACTGACAACATTCACTCTCTGACAACATTCACTCACTGACAACATTCACTCACTGACAACATTCACTGACAACATTCACTCACTGACAACATTCACTGACAACATTCACTCACTGACAACATTCACTCACTGACAACATTCACTGACAACATTCACTCACTGACAACATTCACTGACAACATTCGCTCACTGACAACATTCACTGACAACATTCACTCTCTGACAACATTCACTCACTGACAACATTCACTCACTGACAACATTCACTGACAACATTCACTGACTGACAACATTCACTCACTGACAACATTCACTGACAACATTCACTCTCTGACAACATTCACTCACTGACAACATTCACTCACTGACAACATTCACTGACAACATTCACTCACTGACAACATTCACTGACAACATTCGCTCACTGACAACATTCACTGACAACATTCACTCTCTGACAACATTCACTCACTGACAACATTCACTCACTGACAACATTCACTGACAACATTCACTCACTGACAACATTCACTGACAACATTCACTCACTGACAACATTCACTTACAACAGTCACTCACTGACAACATTCACTGACAACATTCACTCACTGACAACATTCACTGACAACATTCACTCACTGACAACATTCACTGACAACATTCACTGACTGACAACATTCACTCACTGACAACATTCACTGACAACATTCACTCACTGACAACATTCACTGACAACATTCACTGACTGACAACATTCACTCACTGACAACATTCACTGACAACATTCACTCACTGACAACATTCACTGACAACATTCACTCACTGACAACATTCACTGACAACATTCGCTCACTGACAACATTCACTGACAACATTCACTCACTGACAACATTCACTCACTGACAACATTCACTGACAACATTCACTCACTGACAACATTCACTGACAACATTCTCTGACAACATTCACTGACTGACAACATTCACTCACTGACAACATTCACTGACAACATTCACTCACTGACAACATTCACTGACAACATTCGCTCACTGACAACATTCACTGACAACATTCACTCTCTGACAACATTCACTCACTGACAACATTCACTCACTGACAACATTCACTGACAACATTCACTGACTGACAACATTCACTCACTGACAACATTCACTGACAACATTCACTCTCTGACAACATTCACTGACAACATTCACTCACTGACAACATTCACTGACAACATTCACTCACTGACAACATTCACTGACAACATTCACTGACTGACAACATTCACTCACTGACAACATTCACTGACAACATTCACTCACTGACAACATTCACTGACAACATTCACTCACTGACAACATTCACTGACAACATTCGCTCACTGACAACATTCACTGACAACATTCACTCTCTGACAACATTCACTCACTGACAACATTCACTGACAACATTCACTCACTGACAACATTCACTCACTGACAACATTCACTGACAACATTCACTCACTGACAACATTCACTGACAACATTCACTCACTGACAACATTCACTGACAACATTCGCTCACTGACAACATTCACTGACAACATTCGCTCACTGACAACATTCACTGACAACATTCACTCTCTGACAACATTCACTCACTGACAACATTCACTCACTGACAACATTCACTGACAACATTCACTGACTGACAACATTCACTCACTGACAACATTCACTGACAACATTCACTCACTGACAACATTCACTGACAACATTCGCTCACTGACAACATTCACTGACAACATTCACTCTCTGACAACATTCACTCACTGACAACATTCACTCACTGACAACATTCACTGACAACATTCACTCACTGACAACATTCACTGACAACATTCACTCACTGACAACATTCACTCACTGACAACATTCACTGACAACATTCACTCACTGACAACATTCACTGACAACATTCGCTCACTGACAACATTCACTGACAACATTCACTCTCTGACAACATTCACTCACTGACAACATTCACTCACTGACAACATTCACTGACAACATTCACTGACTGACAACATTCACTCACTGACAACATTCACTGACAACATTCACTCTCTGACAACATTCACTCACTGACAACATTCACTCACTGACAACATTCACTGACAACATTCACTCACTGACAACATTCACTGACAACATTCGCTCACTGACAACATTCACTGACAACATTCACTCTCTGACAACATTCACTCACTGACAACATTCACTCACTGACAACATTCACTGACAACATTCACTCACTGACAACATTCACTGACAACATTCACTCACTGACAACATTCACTTACAACATTCACTCACTGACAACATTCACTGACAACATTCACTCACTGACAACATTCACTGACAACATTCACTCTCTGACAACATTCACTCACTGACAACATTCACTCACTGACAACATTCACTGACAACATTCACTGACAACATTCACTCTCTGACAACATTCACTCACTGACAACATTCACTGACAACATTCGCTCACTGACAACATTCACTCACTGACAACATTCACTGACAACATTCGCTCACTGACAACATTCACTGACAACATTCACTCACTGACAACATTCACTGACAACATTCACTGACTGACAACATTCACTCACTGACAACATTCACTGACAACATTCACTCACTGACAACATTCACTGACAACATTCACTCACTGACAACATTCACTGACAACATTCGCTCACTGACAACATTCACTGACAACATTCACTCTCTGACAACATTCACTCACTGACAACATTCACTGACAACATTCACTCACTGACAACATTCACTGACAACATTCACTCACTGACAACATTCACTGACAACATTCGCTCACTGACAACATTCACTGACAACATTCACTCTCTGACAACATTCACTCACTGACAACATTCACTGACAACATTCACTGACTGACAACATTCACTCACTGACAACATTCACTGACAACATTCACTCACTGACAACATTCACTGACAACATTCGCTCACTGACAACATTCACTGACAACATTCACTCTCTGACAACATTCACTCACTGACAACATTCACTCACTGACAACATTCACTGACAACATTCACTGACAACATTCACTCACTGACAACATTCACTGACAACATTCACTCTCTGACAACATTCACTCACTGACAACATTCACTCACTGACAACATTCACTGACAACATTCACTCACTGACAACATTCACTGACAACATTCACTCACTGACAACATTCACTGACAACATTCACTGACTGACAACATTCACTCACTGACAACATTCACTGACAACATACACTCACTGACAACATTCACTGACAACATTCACTCACTGACAACATTCACTGACAACATTCGCTCACTGACAACATTCACTGACAACATTCACTCACTGACAACATTCACTGACAACATTCACTGACTGACAACATTCACTCACTGACAACATTCACTGACAACATTCACTCACTGACAACATTCACTGACAACATTCCCTCACTGACAACATTCCCTCACTGACAACATTCACTGACAACATTCACTCACTGACAACATTCACTGACAACATTCACTCACTGACAACATTCACTGACAACATTCGCTCACTGACAACATTCACTGACAACATTCACTCTCTGACAACATTCACTCACTGACAACATTCACTCACTGACAACATTCACTTACAACATTCACTCACTGACAACATTCACTGACAACATTCACTCACTGACAACATTCACTGACAACATTCACTGACTGACAACATTCACTCACTGACAACATTCACTGACAACATTCACTCACTGACAACATTCACTGACAACATTCACTCACTGACAACATTCACTGACAACATTCACTGACTGACAACATTCACTCACTGACAACATTCACTGACAACATTCACTCACTGACAACATTCACTGACAACATTCGCTCACTGACAACATTCACTGACAACATTCACTCTCTGACAACATTCACTCACTGACAACATTCACTCACTGACAACATTCACTGACAACATTCACTCACTGACAACATTCACTGACAACATTCGCTCACTGACAACATTCACTGACAACATTCACTCACTGACAACATTCACTGACAACATTCACTGACTGACAACATTCACTCACTGACAACATTCACTGACAACATTCACTCACTGACAACATTCACTGACAACATTCGCTCACTGACAACATTCACTGACAACATTCACTCTCTGACAACATTCACTCACTGACAACATTCACTGACAACATTCACTCACTGACAACATTCACTGACAACATTCACTCACTGACAACATTCACTCACTGACAACATTCACTGACAACATTCACTCACTGACAACATTCACTGACAACATTCACTCACTGACAACATTCACTGACAACATTCACTCTCTGACAACATTCACTCACTGACAACATTCACTGACAACATTCACTCACTGACAACATTCACTGACAACATTCGCTCACTGACAACATTCACTGACAACATTCACTCTCTGACAACATTCACTCACTGACAACATTCACTCACTGACAACATTCACTGACAACATTCACTGACTGACAACATTCACTCACTGACAACATTCACTGACAACATTCACTCACTGACAACATTCACTGACAACATTCGCTCACTGACAACATTCACTGACAACATTCACTCTCTGACAACATTCACTCACTGACAACATTCACTCACTGACAACATTCACTGACAACATTCACTGACAACATTCACTCACTGACAACATTCACTGACAACATTCACTCACTGACAACATTCACTCACTGACAACATTCACTCACTGACAACATTCACTGACAACATTCGCTCACTGACAACATTCACTGACAACATTCACTCTCTGACAACATTCACTCACTGACAACATTCACTCACTGACAACATTCACTGACAACATTCACTGACAACATTCACTCACTGACAACATTCACTGACTGACAACATTCACTCACTGACAACATTCACTGACAACATTCACTCACTGACAACATTCACTGACAACATTCACTCACTGACAACATTCACTGACAACATTCACTCACTGACAACATTCACTCACTGACAACATTCACTGACAACATTCACTCACTGACAACATTCACTGACAACATTCACTCTCTGACAACATTCACTCACTGACAACATTCACTCACTGACAACATTCACTGACAACATTCACTCTCTGACAACATTCACTCACTGACAACATTCACTCACTGACAACATTCACTGACAACATTCACTCACTGACAACATTCACTGACAACATTCACTCACTGACAACATTCACTGACAACATTCACTGAAAACATTCACTCACTGACAACATTCACTGACAACATTCACTCTCTGACAACATTCACTGACAACATTCACTCACTGACAACATTCACTGACAACATTCACTCACTGACAACATTCACTGACAACATTCACTCACTGACAACATTCACTGACAACATTCACTCACTGACAACATTCACTGACAACATTCACTCACTGACAACATTCACTCACTGACAACATTCACTGACAACATTCACTCACTGACAACATTCACTCACTGACAACATTCACTGACAACATTCACTCACTGACAACATTCACTGACAACATTCACTCACTGACAACATTCACTGACAACATTCGCTCTCTGACAACATTCACTCACTGACAACATTCACTGACAACATTCACTCACTGACAACATTCACTCACTGACAACATTCACTGACAACATTCACTCACTGACAACATTCACTGACAACATTCACTCACTGACAACATTCACTCACTGACAACATTCACTGACAACATTCGCTCACTGACAACATTCACTGACAACATTCACTCACTGACAACATTCACTGACAACATTCACTCACTGACAACATTCACTCACTGACAACATTCACTGACAACATTCACTCACTGACAACATTCACTGACAACATTCACTCACTGACAACATTCACTGACAACATTCGCTCACTGACAACATTCACTGACAACATTCACTCTCTGACAACATTCACTCACTGACAACATTCACTGACAACATTCACTCACTGACAACATTCACTGACAACATTCACTCACTGACAACATTCACTCACTGACAACATTCACTGACAACATTCACTCACTGACAACATTCACTGACAACATTCACTGACTGACAACATTCACTGACTGACAACATTCACTGACAACATTCACTGACTGACAACATTCACTGACAACATTCACTCACTGACAACATTCACTGACAACATTCGCTCACTGACAACATTCACTGACAACATTCACTCTCTGACAACATTCACTCACTGACAACATTCACTGACAACATTCACTCACTGACAACATTCACTGACAACATTCACTCACTGACAACATTCACTCACTGACAACATTCACTGACAACATTCACTCACTGACAACATTCACTGACAACATTCACTGACAACATTCACTCACTGACAACATTCACTGACAACATTCACTCTCTGACAACATTCACTCACTGACAACATTCACTGACAACATTCACTCACTGACAACATTCACTCACTGACAACATTCACTGACAACATTCACTCTCTGACAACATTCACTGACAACATTCACTGACAACATTCGCTCACTGACAACATTCACTGACAACATTCACTCTCTGACAACATTCACTCACTGACAACATTCACTGACAACATTCACTGACAACATTCACTCTCTGACAACATTCACTGACAACATTCACTCACTGACAACATTCACTGACAACATTCACTCACTGACAACATTCACTCACTGACAACATTCACTGACAACATTCACTCTCTGACAACATTCACTGACAACATTCACTGACAACATTCGCTCACTGACAACATTCACTGACAACATTCACTCTCTGACAACATTCACTCACTGACAACATTCACTGACAACATTCACTGACTGACAACATTCACTCACTGACAACTTTCACTGACAACATTCACTCACTGACAACATTCACTGACAACATTCACTGACAACATTCACTCTCTGACAACATTCACTCACTGACAACATTCACTCACTGACAACATTCACTGACAACATTCACTCACTGACAAACATTCACTGACAACATTCGCTCACTGACAACATTCACTGACAACATTCACTCTCTGACAACATTCACTCACTGACAACATTCACTCACTGACAACATTCACTGACAACATTCACTGACTGACAACATTCACTCACTGACAACATTCACTGACAACATTCACTCACTGACAACATTCACTGACAACATTCACTGACTGACAACATTCACTCACTGACAACATTCACTGACAACATTCACTGACTGACAACATTCACTGACAACATTCACTCACTGACAACATTCACTGACAACATTCACTCACTGACAACATTCACTGACAACATTCCCTCACTGACAACATTCACTCACTGACAACATTCACTGACAACATTCACTCACTGACAACATTCACTGACAACATTCACTCACTGACAACATTCACTCACTGACAACATTCACTGACAACATTCACTGACTGACAACATTCACTCACTGACAACATTCACTGACAACATTCACTCACTGACAACATTCACTGACAACATTCGCTCACTGACAACATTCACTCACTGACAACATTCACTGACAACATTCACTCACTGACAACATTCACTGACAACATTCACTCACTGACAACATTCACTGACAACATTCACTCACTGACAACATTCACTGACAATATTCACTCTCTGACAACATTCACTCACTGACAACATTCACTGACAACATTCACTCACTGACAACATTCACTGACAACATTCACTGACTGACAACATTCACTCACTGACAACATTCACTGACAACATTCACTCACTGACAACATTCACTGACAACATTCACTCTCTGACAACATTCACTCACTGACAACATTCACTCACTGACAACATTCACTGACAACATTCACTCACTGACAACATTCACTGACAACATTCACTCACTGACAACATTCACTGACAACATTCACTCACTGACAACATTCACTGACAACATTCACTTACTGACAACATTCAATCACTGACAACATTCACTGACAACATTCACTCACTGACAACATTCACTGACAACATTTACTCACTGACAACATTCAGTCACTGACAACATTCACTGACAACATTCACTCACTGACAACATTCAGTCACTGACAACATTCACTGACAACATTCACTGACAACATTCACTGACAACATTCACTCACTGACAACATTCACTGACAACATTCACTCTCTGACAACATTCACTGACAACATTCACTCACTGACAACATTCACTGACAACATTCACTCACTGACAACATTCACTCACTGACAACATTCACTGACAACATTCACTCACTGACAACATTCACTGACAACATTTACTCACTGACAACATTCAGTCACTGACAACATTCACTGACAACATTCACTCACTGACAACATTCAGTCACTGACAACATTCACTGACAACATTCACTGACAACATTCACTGACAACATTCACTGACAACATTCACTCACTGACAACATTCACTGACAACATTCAATCTCTGACAACAATCACTGACAACATTCACTCTCTGACAACATTCACTGACAACATTCACTCTCTGACAACATTCACTCACTGACAACATTCACTCTCTGACAACATTCACTGACAACATTCACTCTCTGACAACATTCACTGACAACATTCACTCACGGACAACATTAACTCACTGACAACATTCACTCTCTGACAACATTCACTGACAACATTCACTCACTATCAACATTCACTGACAACATTCACTCTCTGACAACATTCACTGACAACATTCACTGACAACATTCGATCACTGACAACATTCACTGACAACATTCACTCTCTGACAACATTCACTGACAACATTCACTCACTGACAACATTCACTGACAACATTCACTCACTGACAACATTCACTGACAACATTTACTCACTGACAACATTCACTGACAACATTCACTCTCTGACAACATTCACTGACAACATTCACTGACAACATTCACTCTCTGACAACATTCACTGACAACATTCACTGACAACATTCACTCACTGACAACATTCACTCACTGACAACATTCACTGACAACATTCACTCACTGACAACATTCACTGACAACATTCACTCACTGACAACATTCACTGACAACATTCACTGACTGACAACATTCACTCACTGACAACATTCACTGACAACATTCACTCACTGACAACATTCACTGACAACATTCCCTCACTGACAACATTCCCTCACTGACAACATTCACTGACAACATTCACTCACTGACAACATTCACTGACAACATTCACTCACTGACAACATTCACTGACAACATTCGCTCACTGACAACATTCACTGACAACATTCACTCTCTGACAACATTCACTCACTGACAACATTCACTCACTGACAACATTCACTTACAACATTCACTCACTGACAACATTCACTGACAACATTCACTCACTGACAACATTCACTGACAACATTCACTGACTGACAACATTCACTCACTGACAACATTCACTGACAACATTCACTCACTGACAACATTCACTGACAACATTCACTCACTGACAACATTCACTGACAACATTCACTGACTGACAACATTCACTCACTGACAACATTCACTGACAACATTCACTCACTGACAACATTCACTGACAACATTCGCTCACTGACAACATTCACTGACAACATTCACTCTCTGACAACATTCACTCACTGACAACATTCACTCACTGACAACATTCACTGACAACATTCACTCACTGACAACATTCACTGACAACATTCGCTCACTGACAACATTCACTGACAACATTCACTCACTGACAACATTCACTGACAACATTCACTGACTGACAACATTCACTCACTGACAACATTCACTGACAACATTCACTCACTGACAACATTCACTGACAACATTCGCTCACTGACAACATTCACTGACAACATTCACTCTCTGACAACATTCACTCACTGACAACATTCACTGACAACATTCACTCACTGACAACATTCACTGACAACATTCACTCACTGACAACATTCACTCACTGACAACATTCACTGACAACATTCACTCACTGACAACATTCACTGACAACATTCACTCACTGACAACATTCACTGACAACATTCACTCTCTGACAACATTCACTCACTGACAACATTCACTGACAACATTCACTCACTGACAACATTCACTGACAACATTCGCTCACTGACAACATTCACTGACAACATTCACTCTCTGACAACATTCACTCACTGACAACATTCACTCACTGACAACATTCACTGACAACATTCACTGACTGACAACATTCACTCACTGACAACATTCACTGACAACATTCACTCACTGACAACATTCACTGACAACATTCGCTCACTGACAACATTCACTGACAACATTCACTCTCTGACAACATTCACTCACTGACAACATTCACTCACTGACAACATTCACTGACAACATTCACTGACAACATTCACTCACTGACAACATTCACTGACAACATTCACTCACTGACAACATTCACTCACTGACAACATTCACTCACTGACAACATTCACTGACAACATTCGCTCACTGACAACATTCACTGACAACATTCACTCTCTGACAACATTCACTCACTGACAACATTCACTCACTGACAACATTCACTGACAACATTCACTGACAACATTCACTCACTGACAACATTCACTGACTGACAACATTCACTCACTGACAACATTCACTGACAACATTCACTCACTGACAACATTCACTGACAACATTCACTCACTGACAACATTCACTGACAACATTCACTCACTGACAACATTCACTCACTGACAACATTCACTGACAACATTCACTCACTGACAACATTCACTGACAACATTCACTCACTGACAACATTCACTGACAACATTCACTCTCTGACAACATTCACTCACTGACAACATTCACTCACTGACAACATTCACTGACAACATTCACTCTCTGACAACATTCACTCACTGACAACATTCACTCACTGACAACATTCACTGACAACATTCACTCACTGACAACATTCACTGACAACATTCACTCACTGACAACATTCACTGACAACATTCACTGAAAACATTCACTCACTGACAACATTCACTGACAACATTCACTCTCTGACAACATTCACTGACAACATTCACTCACTGACAACATTCACTGACAACATTCACTCACTGACAACATTCACTGACAACATTCACTCACTGACAACATTCACTGACAACATTCACTCACTGACAACATTCACTGACAACATTCACTCACTGACAACATTCACTCACTGACAACATTCACTGACAACATTCACTCACTGACAACATTCACTCACTGACAACATTCACTGACAACATTCACTCACTGACAACATTCACTGACAACATTCACTCACTGACAACATTCACTGACAACATTCGCTCTCTGACAACATTCACTCACTGACAACATTCACTGACAACATTCACTCACTGACAACATTCACTGACAACATTCACTCACTGACAACATTCACTGACAACATTCACTCACTGACAACATTCACTCACTGACAACATTCACTGACAACATTCGCTCACTGACAACATTCACTGACAACATTCACTCACTGACAACATTCACTGACAACATTCACTGACTGACAACATTCACTCACTGACAACATTCACTGACAACATTCACTCACTGACAACATTCACTGACAACATTCACTCACTGACAACATTCACTCACTGACAACATTCACTGACAACATTCACTCACTGACAACATTCACTGACAACATTCACTGACTGACAACATTCACTGACTGACAACATTCACTGACAACATTCACTGACTGACAACATTCACTGACAACATTCACTCACTGACAACATTCACTGACAACATTCGCTCACTGACAACATTCACTGACAACATTCACTCTCTGACAACATTCACTCACTGACAACATTCACTGACAACATTCACTCACTGACAACATTCACTGACAACATTCACTCACTGACAACATTCACTCACTGACAACATTCACTGACAACATTCACTCACTGACAACATTCACTGACAACATTCACTGACAACATTCACTCACTGACAACATTCACTGACAACATTCACTCTCTGACAACATTCACTCACTGACAACATTCACTGACAACATTCACTCACTGACAACATTCACTCACTGACAACATTCACTGACAACATTCACTCTCTGACAACATTCACTCTCTGACAACATTCACTGACAACATTCGCTCACTGACAACATTCACTGACAACATTCACTCTCTGACAACATTCACTCACTGACAACATTCACTGACAACATTCACTGACAACATTCACTCTCTGACAACATTCACTGACAACATTCACTCACTGACAACATTCACTGACAACATTCACTCACTGACAACATTCACTCACTGACAACATTCACTGACAACATTCACTCTCTGACAACATTCACTGACAACATTCACTGACAACATTCGCTCACTGACAACATTCACTGACAACATTCACTCTCTGACAACATTCACTCACTGACAACATTCACTGACAACATTCACTGACTGACAACATTCACTCACTGACAACTTTCACTGACAACATTCACTCACTGACAACATTCACTGACAACATTCACTGACAACATTCACTCTCTGACAACATTCACTCACTGACAACATTCACTCACTGACAACATTCACTGACAACATTCACTCACTGACAAACATTCACTGACAACATTCGCTCACTGACAACATTCACTGACAACATTCACTCTCTGACAACATTCACTCACTGACAACATTCACTCACTGACAACATTCACTGACAACATTCACTGACTGACAACATTCACTCACTGACAACATTCACTGACAACATTCACTGACTGACAACATTCACTCACTGACAACATTCACTGACAACATTCACTGACTGACAACATTCACTGACAACATTCACTCACTGACAACATTCACTGACAACATTCACTCACTGACAACATTCACTGACAACATTCCCTCACTGACAACATTCACTCACTGACAACATTCACTGACAACATTCACTCACTGACAACATTCACTGACAACATTCACTCACTGACAACATTCACTCACTGACAACATTCACTGACAACATTCACTGACTGACAACATTCACTCACTGACAACATTCACTGACAACATTCACTCACTGACAACATTCACTGACAACATTCGCTCACTGACAACATTCACTCACTGACAACATTCACTGACAACATTCACTCACTGACAACATTCACTGACAACATTCACTCACTGACAACATTCACTGACAACATTCACTGACAATATTCACTCTCTGACAACATTCACTCACTGACAACATTCACTGACAACATTCACTCACTGACAACATTCACTGACAACATTCACTGACTGACAACATTCACTCACTGACAACATTCACTGACAACATTCACTCACTGACAACATTCACTGACAACATTCACTCTCTGACAACATTCACTCACTGACAACATTCACTCACTGACAACATTCACTGACAACATTCACTCACTGACAACATTCACTGACAACATTCACTCACTGACAACATTCACTGACAACATTCACTCACTGACAACATTCACTGACAACATTCACTTACTGACAACATTCAATCACTGACAACATTCACTGACAACATTCACTCACTGACAACATTCACTGACAACATTTACTCACTGACAACATTCAGTCACTGACAACATTCACTGACAACATTCACTCACTGACAACATTCAGTCACTGACAACATTCACTGACAACATTCACTGACAACATTCACTGACAACATTCACTCACTGACAACATTCACTGACAACATTCACTCTCTGACAACATTCACTGACAACATTCACTCACTGACAACATTCACTGACAACATTCACTCACTGACAACATTCACTCACTGACAACATTCACTGACAACATTCACTCACTGACAACATTCACTGACAACATTTACTCACTGACAACATTCAGTCACTGACAACATTCACTGACAACATTCACTCACTGACAACATTCAGTCACTGACAACATTCAGTCACTGACAACATTCACTGACAACATTCACTGACAACATTCACTGACAACATTCACTCACTGACAACATTCACTGACAACATTCAATCTCTGACAACAATCACTGACAACATTCACTCTCTGACAACATTCACTGACAACATTCACTCTCTGACAACATTCACTCACTGACAACATTCACTCTCTGACAACATTCACTGACAACATTCACTCTCTGACAACATTCACTGACAACATTCACTCACTGACAACATTAACTCACTGACAACATTCACTCTCTGACAACATTCACTGACAACATTCACTCACTATCAACATTCACTGACAACATTCACTCTCTGACAACATTCACTGACAACATTCACTGACAACATTCGATCACTGACAACATTCACTGACAACATTCACTCTCTGACAACATTCACTGACAACATTCACTCACTGACAACATTCACTGACAACATTCACTCACTGACAACATTCACTGACAACATTTACTCACTGACAACATTCACTGACAACATTCACTCTCTGACAACATTCACTGACAACATTCACTGACAACATTCACTCTCTGACAACATTCACTGACAACATTCACTGACAACATTCACTCACTGACAACATTCACTCACTGACAACATTCACTGACAACATTCACTCACTGACAACATTCACTGACAACATTCACTGACAACATTCACTCACTGACAACATTCACTGACAACATTCACTCTCTGACAACATTCACTGACAACATTCACTCACAGATAACATTCACTGACAACATTCACTCACTGACAACATTCACTCACTGACAACATTCACTGACAACATTCACTCTCTGACAACATTCACTGACAACATTCACTGACAACATTCGCTCACTGACAACATTCACTGACAACATTCACTCTCTGACAACATTCACTCACTGACAACATTCACTGACAACATTCACTCACTGACAACATTCACTGACAACATTCACTGACTGACAACATTCACTCACTGACAACATTCACTGACAACATTCACTCACTGACAACATTCACTGACAACATTCACTCTCTGACAACATTCACTCACTGACAACATTCACTCACTGACAACATTCACTGACAACATTCACTCTCTGACAACATTCACTCACTGACAACATTCACTCACTGACAACATTCACTGACAACATTCACTGACTGACAACATTCACTCACTGACAACATTCACTGACAACATTCACTCACTGACAACATTCAATCACTGACAACATTCACTGACAACATTCACTCACTGACAACATTCACTGACAACATTCACTCACTGACAACATTCACTGACAACATTCACTCTCTGACAACATTCACTCTCTGACAACATTCACTCACTGACAACATTCACTCACTGACAACATTCACTGACAACATTCACTCACTGACAACATTCACTGACAACATTCGCTCACTGACAACATTCACTGACAACATTCACTCTCTGACAACATTCACTCACTGACAACATTCACTCACTGACAACATTCACTGACAACATTCACTCACTGACAACATTCACTGACAACATTCACTCACTGACAACATTCACTGACAACATTCACTCACTGACAACATTCACTCACTGACAACATTCACTGACAACATTCACTCACTGACAACATTCACTGACAACATTCACTCACTGACAACATTCACTGACAACATTCGCTCACTGACAACATTCACTGACAACATTCACTCTCTGACAACATTCACTCACTGACAACATTCACTGACAACATTCACTCACTGACAACATTCACTCACTGACAACATTCACTGACAACATTCACTCACAGACAACATTCATTGACAACATTCACTCACTGACAACATTCACTCACTGACAACATTCACTGACAACATTCGCTCACTGACAACATTCACTGACAACATTCACTGACAACATTCGCTCACTGACAACATTCACTGACAACATTCACTCACTGACAACATTCACTGACAACATTCACTGACTGACAACATTCACTCACTGACAACATTCACTGACAACATTCACTCACTGACAACATTCACTGACAACATTCACTCACTGACAACATTCACTGACAACATTCGCTCACTGACAACATTCACTGACAACATTCACTCACTGACAACATTCACTCACTGACAACATTCACTGACAACATTCACTCACTGACAACATTCACTGACAACATTCACTCACTGACAACATTCACTGACAACATTCGCTCACTGACAACATTCACTGACAACATTCACTCTCTGACAACATTCACTCACTGAAAACATTCACTGACAACATTCACTCACTGACAACATTCACTGACAACATTCACTCACTGACAACATTCACTCACTGACAACATTCACTGACAACATTCACTCACTGACAACATTCACTGACAACATTCACTCACTGACAACATTCACTGACAACATTCGCTCACTGACAACATTCACTGACAACATTCGCTCACTGACAACATTCACTGACAACATTCACTCTCTGACAACATTCACTCACTGACAACATTCACTCACTGACAACATTCACTGACAACATTCACTGACTGACAACATTCACTCACTGACAACATTCACTGACAACATTCACTCTCTGACAACATTCACTCACTGACAACATTCACTCACTGACAACATTCACTGACAACATTCACTCACTGACAACATTCACTGACAACATTCGCTCACTGACAACATTCACTGACAACATTCACTCTCTGACAACATTCACTCACTGACAACATTCACTCACTGACAACATTCACTGACAACATTCACTCACTGACAACATTCACTGACAACATTCACTGACTGACAACATTCACTCACTGACAACATTCACTGACAACATTCACTCACTGACAACATTCACTGACAACATTCACTCACTGACAACATTCACTGACAACATTCGCTCACTGACAACATTCACTGACAACATTCACTCTCTGACAACATTCACTCACTGACAACATTCACTCACTGACAACATTCACTGACAACATTCACTCACTGACAACATTCACTGACAACATTCACTCACTGACAACATTCACTCACTGACAACATTCACTGACAACATTCACTCACTGACAACATTCACTGACAACATTCGCTCACTGACAACATTCACTGACAACATTCACTCTCTGACAACATTCACTCACTGACAACATTCACTCACTGACAACATTCACTGACAACATTCACTGACTGACAACATTCACTCACTGACAACATTCACTGACAACATTCACTCTCTGACAACATTCACTCACTGACAACATTCACTCACTGACAACATTCACTGACAACATTCACTCACTGACAACATTCACTGACAACATTCGCTCACTGACAACATTCACTGACAACATTCACTCTCTGACAACATTCACTCACTGACAACATTCACTCACTGACAACATTCACTGACAACATTCACTCACTGACAACATTCACTGACAACATTCACTCACTGACAACATTCACTTACAACAGTCACTCACTGACAACATTCACTGACAACATTCACTCACTGACAACATTCACTGACTGACAACATTCACTCACTGACAACATTCACTGACAACATTCACTCACTGACAACATTCACTGACAACATTCACTGACTGACAACATTCACTCACTGACAACATTCACTGACAACATTCACTCACTGACAACATTCACTGACAACATTCACTGACAACATTCGCTCACTGACAACATTCACTGACAACATTCACTCACTGACAACATTCACTCACTGACAACATTCACTGACAACATTCACTCACTGACAACATTCACTGACAACATTCTCTGACAACATTCACTGACTGACAACATTCACTCACTGACAACATTCACTGACAACATTCACTCACTGACAACATTCACTGACAACATTCGCTCACTGACAACATTCACTGACAACATTCACTCTCTGACAACATTCACTCACTGACAACATTCACTCACTGACAACATTCACTGACAACATTCACTGACTGACAACATTCACTCACTGACAACATTCACTGACAACATTCACTCTCTGACAACATTCACTGACAACATTCACTCACTGACAACATTCACTGACAACATTCACTCACTGACAACATTCACTGACAACATTCACTGACTGACAACATTCACTCACTGACAACATTCACTGACAACATTCACTCACTGACAACATTCACTGACAACATTCACTCACTGACAACATTCACTGACAACATTCGCTCACTGACAACATTCACTGACAACATTCACTCTCTGACAACATTCACTCACTGACAACATTCACTGACAACATTCACTCACTGACAACATTCACTGACAACATTCACTCACTGACAACATTCACTGACAACATTCACTCACTGACAACATTCACTGACAACATTCACTCACTGACAACATTCACTGACAACATTCGCTCACTGACAACATTCACTGACAACATTCGCTCACTGACAACATTCACTGACAACATTCACTCTCTGACAACATTCACTCACTGACAACATTCACTCACTGACAACATTCACTGACAACATTCACTGACTGACAACATTCACTCACTGACAACATTCACTGACAACATTCACTCTCTGACAACATTCACTCACTGACAACATTCACTCACTGACAACATTCACTGACAACATTCACTCACTGACAACATTCACTGACAACATTCGCTCACTGACAACATTCACTGACAACATTCACTCTCTGACAACATTCACTCACTGACAACATTCACTCACTGACAACATTCACTGACAACATTCACTCACTGACAACATTCACTGACAACATTCACTGACTGACAACATTCACTCACTGACAACATTCACTGACAACATTCACTCACTGACAACATTCACTGACAACATTCACTCACTGACAACATTCACTGACAACATTCGCTCACTGACAACATTCACTGACAACATTCACTCTCTGACAACATTCACTCACTGACAACATTCACTCACTGACAACATTCACTGACAACATTCACTCACTGACAACATTCACTGACAACATTCACTCACTGACAACATTCACTCACTGACAACATTCACTGACAACATTCACTCACTGACAACATTCACTGACAACATTCGCTCACTGACAACATTCACTGACAACATTCACTCTCTGACAACATTCACTCACTGACAACATTCACTCACTGACAACATTCACTGACAACATTCACTGACTGACAACATTCACTCACTGACAACATTCACTGACAACATTCACTCTCTGACAACATTCACTCACTGACAACATTCACTCACTGACAACATTCACTGACAACATTCACTCACTGACAACATTCACTGACAACATTCGCTCACTGACAACATTCACTGACAACATTCACTCTCTGACAACATTCACTCACTGACAACATTCACTCACTGACAACATTCACTGACAACATTCACTCACTGACAACATTCACTGACAACATTCACTCACTGACAACATTCACTTACAACATTCACTCACTGACAACATTCACTGACAACATTCACTCACTGACAACATTCACTGACAACATTCACTCTCTGACAACATTCACTCACTGACAACATTCACTCACTGACAACATTCACTGACAACATTCACTGACAACATTCACTCACTGACAACATTCACTGACAACATTCGCTCACTGACAACATTCACTCACTGACAACATTCACTGACAACATTCGCTCACTGACAACATTCACTGACAACATTCACTCACTGACAACATTCACTGACAACATTCACTGACTGACAACATTCACTCACTGACAACATTCACTGACAACATTCACTCACTGACAACATTCACTGACAACATTCACTCACTGACAACATTCGCTCACTGACAACATTCACTGACAACATTCACTCACTGACAACATTCACTGACAACATTCCCTCACTGACAACATTCACTGACAACATTCACTCTCTGACAACATTCACTGACAACATTCACTCACTGACAACATTCACTGACAACATTCACTCACTGACAACATTCACTCACTGACAACATTCACTGACAGCATTCACTCTCTGACAACATTCACTGACAACATTCACTGACAACATTCGCTCACTGACAACATTCACTCTCTGACAACATTCACTCACTGACAACATTCACTGACAACATTCACTCACTGACAACATTCACTGACAACATTCACTGACTGACAACATTCACTCACTGACAACATTCACTGACAACATTCACTCACTGACAACATTCACTGACAACATTCACTCACTGACAACATTCACTGACAACATTCGCTCTCTGACAACATTCACTGACAACATTCACTCTCTGACAACATTCACTCACTGACAACATTCACTGACAACATTCACTGACTGACAACATTCACTCACTGACAACATTCACTGACAACATTCACTCACTGACAACATTCACTGACAACATTCACTCTCTGACAACATTCACTCACTGACAACATTCACTCACTGACAACATTCACTGACAACATTCACTGACTGACAACATTCACTCACTGACAACATTCACTGACAACATTCACTCACTGACAACATTCACTGACAACATTCGCTCACTGACAACATTCACTGACAACATTCACTCACTGACAACATTCACTGACAACATTCACTCACTGACAACATTCACTGACAACATTCTCTGACAACATTCACTGACTGACAACATTCACTCACTGACAACATTCACTGACAACATTCACTCACTGACAACATTCACTGACAACATTCGCTCACTGACAACATTCACTGACAACATTCACTCTCTGACAACATTCACTCACTGACAACATTCACTCACTGACAACATTCACTGGCAACATTCACTCACTGACAACATTCACTGACAACATTCACTGACTGACAACATTCACTCACTGACAACATTCACTGACAACATTCACTCACTGACAACATTCACTGACAACATTCGCTCACTGACAACATTCACTGACAACATTCACTCTCTGACAACATTCACTCACTGACAACATTCACTCACTGACAACATTCACTGACAACATTCACTCACTGACAACATTCACTGACAACATTCACTCACTGACAACATTCACTGACAACATTCACTCACTGACAACATTCACTCACTGACAACATTCACTGACAACATTCACTCACTGACAACATTCACTGACAACATTCGCTCACTGACAACATTCACTGACAACATTCACTCTCTGACAACATTCACTCACTGACAACATTCACTGACAACATTCACTCACTGACAACATTCACTCACTGACAACATTCACTGACAACATTCACTCACTGACAACATTCACTGACAACATTCACTCACTGATAACATTCACTGACAACATTCGCTCACTGACAACATTCACTGACAACATTCACTCACTGACAACATTCACTGACAACATTCACTGACTGACAACATTCACTCACTGACAACATTCACTGACAACATTCACTCACTGACAACATTCACTGACAACATTCACTCACTGACAACATTCACTGACAACATTCGCTCACTGACAACATTCACTGACAACATTCACTCTCTGACAACATTCACTCACTGACAACATTCACTGACAACATTCACTCACTGACAACATTCACTGACAACATTCACTCACTGACAACATTCACTCACTGACAACATTCACTGACAACATTCACTCACTGACAACATTCACTGACAACATTCACTCTCTGACAACATTCACTCACTGACAACATTCACTCACTGACAACATTCACTGACAACATTCACTGACAACATTCACTCTCTGACAACATTCACTCACTGACAACATTCACTCACTGACAACATTCACTGACAACATTCACTGACTGACAACATTCACTCACTGACAACATTCACTGACAACATTCACTCACTGACAACATTCACTGACAACATTCACTCACTGACAACATTCACTGACAACATTCGCTCACTGACAACATTCACTGACAACATTCACTCACTGACAACATTCACTCACTGACAACATTCACTGACAACATTCACTCACTGACAACATTCACTGACAACATTCTCTGACAACATTCACTGACTGACAACATTCACTCACTGACAACATTCACTGACAACATTCACTCACTGACAACATTCACTGACAACATTCGCTCACTGACAACATTCACTGACAACATTCACTCTCTGACAACATTCACTCACTGACAACATTCACTCACTGACAACATTCACTGGCAACATTCACTCACTGACAACATTCACTGACTGACAACATTCACTCACTGACAACATTCACTGACAACATTCACTCACTGACAACATTCACTGACAACATTCGCTCACTGACAACATTCACTGACAACATTCACTCTCTGACAACATTCACTCACTGACAACATTCACTCACTGACAACATTCACTGACAACATTCACTGACTGACAACATTCACTCACTGACAACATTCACTGACAACATTCACTCACTGACAACATTCACTGACAACATTCACTGACAACATTCACTGACAACATTCACTCACTGACAACATTCACTGACAACATTCGCTCACTGACAACATTCACTGACAACATTCACTCACTGACAACATTCACTGACAACATTCACTGACTGACAACATTCACTCACTGACAACATTCACTGACAACATTCACTCACTGACAACATTCACTGACAACATTCGCTCACTGACAACATTCACTGACAACATTCACTCTCTGACAACATTCACTCACTGACAACATTCACTCACTGACAACATTCACTGACAACATTCACTGACTGACAACATTCACTCACTGACAACATTCACTGACAACATTCACTCACTGACAACATTCACTCACTGACAACATTCACTGACAACATTCGCTCACTGACAACATTCACTGACAACATTCACTCACTGACAACATTCACTGACAACATTCACTGACTGACAACATTCACTCACTGACAACATTCACTGACAACATTCACTCACTGACAACATTCACTGACAACATTCCCTCACTGACAACATTCACTCACTGACAACATTCACTGACAACATTCACTCACTGACAACATTCACTGACAACATTCACTCTCTGACAACATTCACTGACAACATTCACTCTCTGACAACATTCACTCACTGACAACATTCACTGACAACATTCACTCACTGACAACATTCACTGACAACATTCACTCTCTGACAACATTCACTCACTGACAACATTCACTGACAACATTCACTCTCTGACAACATTCACTCACTGACAACATTCACTCACTGACAACATTCACTGACAACATTCACTCTCTGACAACATTCACTCACTGACAACATTCACTCACTGACAACATTCACTGACAACATTCACTGACTGACAACATTCACTCACTGACAACATTCACTGACAACATTCACTCTCTGACAACATTCACTCACTGACAACATTCACTCACTGACAACATTCACTGACAACATTCACTCACTGACAACATTCACTGACAACATTCGCTCACTGACAACATTCACTGACAACATTCACTCTCTGACAACATTCACTCACTGACAACATTCACTGACAACATTCACTCTCTGACAACATTCACTCACTGACAACATTCACTCACTGACAACATTCACTGACAACATTCACTCTCTGACAACATTCACTCACTGACAACATTCACTCACTGACAACATTCACTGACAACATTCACTGACTGACAACATTCACTCACTGACAACATTCACTGACAACATTCACTCACTGACAACATTCAATCACTGACAACATTCACTGACAACATTCACTCACTGACAACATTCACTGACAACATTCACTCACTGACAACATTCACTGACAACATTCACTCTCTGACAACATTCACTCTCTGACAACATTCACTCACTGACAACATTCACTCACTGACAACATTCACTGACAACATTCACTCACTGACAACATTCACTGACAACATTCGCTCACTGACAACATTCACTGACAACATTCACTCTCTGACAACATTCACTCACTGACAACATTCACTCACTGACAACATTCACTGACAACATTCACTCACTGACAACATTCACTGACAACATTCACTCACTGACAACATTCACTGACAACATTCACTCACTGACAACATTCACTCACTGACAACATTCACTGACAACATTCACTCACTGACAACATTCACTGACAACATTCACTCACTGACAACATTCACTGACAACATTCGCTCACTGACAACATTCACTGACAACATTCACTCTCTGACAACATTCACTCACTGACAACATTCACTGACAACATTCACTCACTGACAACATTCACTCACTGACAACATTCACTGACAACATTCACTCACAGACAACATTCATTGACAACATTCACTCACTGACAACATTCACTCACTGACAACATTCACTGACAACATTCGCTCACTGACAACATTCACTGACAACATTCACTGACAACATTCGCTCACTGACAACATTCACTGACAACATTCACTCACTGACAACATTCACTGACAACATTCACTGACTGACAACATTCACTCACTGACAACATTCACTGACAACATTCACTCACTGACAACATTCACTGACAACATTCACTCACTGACAACATTCACTGACAACATTCGCTCACTGACAACATTCACTGACAACATTCACTCACTGACAACATTCACTCACTGACAACATTCACTGACAACATTCACTCACTGACAACATTCACTGACAACATTCACTCACTGACAACATTCACTGACAACATTCGCTCACTGACAACATTCACTGACAACATTCACTCTCTGACAACATTCACTCACTGAAAACATTCACTGACAACATTCACTCACTGACAACATTCACTGACAACATTCACTCACTGACAACATTCACTCACTGACAACATTCACTGACAACATTCACTCACTGACAACATTCACTGACAACATTCACTCACTGACAACATTCACTGACAACATTCGCTCACTGACAACATTCACTGACAACATTCGCTCACTGACAACATTCACTGACAACATTCACTCTCTGACAACATTCACTCACTGACAACATTCACTCACTGACAACATTCACTGACAACATTCACTGACTGACAACATTCACTCACTGACAACATTCACTGACAACATTCACTCTCTGACAACATTCACTCACTGACAACATTCACTCACTGACAACATTCACTGACAACATTCACTCACTGACAACATTCACTGACAACATTCGCTCACTGACAACATTCACTGACAACATTCACTCTCTGACAACATTCACTCACTGACAACATTCACTCACTGACAACATTCACTGACAACATTCACTCACTGACAACATTCACTGACAACATTCACTGACTGACAACATTCACTCACTGACAACATTCACTGACAACATTCACTCACTGACAACATTCACTGACAACATTCACTCACTGACAACATTCACTGACAACATTCGCTCACTGACAACATTCACTGACAACATTCACTCTCTGACAACATTCACTCACTGACAACATTCACTCACTGACAACATTCACTGACAACATTCACTCACTGACAACATTCACTGACAACATTCACTCACTGACAACATTCACTCACTGACAACATTCACTGACAACATTCACTCACTGACAACATTCACTGACAACATTCGCTCACTGACAACATTCACTGACAACATTCACTCTCTGACAACATTCACTCACTGACAACATTCACTCACTGACAACATTCACTGACAACATTCACTGACTGACAACATTCACTCACTGACAACATTCACTGACAACATTCACTCTCTGACAACATTCACTCACTGACAACATTCACTCACTGACAACATTCACTGACAACATTCACTCACTGACAACATTCACTGACAACATTCGCTCACTGACAACATTCACTGACAACATTCACTCTCTGACAACATTCACTCACTGACAACATTCACTCACTGACAACATTCACTGACAACATTCACTCACTGACAACATTCACTGACAACATTCACTCACTGACAACATTCACTTACAACAGTCACTCACTGACAACATTCACTGACAACATTCACTCACTGACAACATTCACTGACAACATTCACTCACTGACAACATTCACTGACTGACAACATTCACTCACTGACAACATTCACTGACAACATTCACTCACTGACAACATTCACTGACAACATTCACTGACTGACAACATTCACTCACTGACAACATTCACTGACAACATTCACTCACTGACAACATTCACTGACAACATTCACTGACAACATTCGCTCACTGACAACATTCACTGACAACATTCACTCACTGACAACATTCACTCACTGACAACATTCACTGACAACATTCACTCACTGACAACATTCACTGACAACATTCTCTGACAACATTCACTGACTGACAACATTCACTCACTGACAACATTCACTGACAACATTCACTCACTGACAACATTCACTGACAACATTCGCTCACTGACAACATTCACTGACAACATTCACTCTCTGACAACATTCACTCACTGACAACATTCACTCACTGACAACATTCACTGACAACATTCACTGACTGACAACATTCACTCACTGACAACATTCACTGACAACATTCACTCTCTGACAACATTCACTGACAACATTCACTCACTGACAACATTCACTGACAACATTCACTCACTGACAACATTCACTGACAACATTCACTGACTGACAACATTCACTCACTGACAACATTCACTGACAACATTCACTCACTGACAACATTCACTGACAACATTCACTCACTGACAACATTCACTGACAACATTCGCTCACTGACAACATTCACTGACAACATTCACTCTCTGACAACATTCACTCACTGACAACATTCACTGACAACATTCACTCACTGACAACATTCACTGACAACATTCACTCACTGACAACATTCACTGACAACATTCACTCACTGACAACATTCACTGACAACATTCACTCACTGACAACATTCACTGACAACATTCGCTCACTGACAACATTCACTGACAACATTCGCTCACTGACAACATTCACTGACAACATTCACTCTCTGACAACATTCACTCACTGACAACATTCACTCACTGACAACATTCACTGACAACATTCACTGACTGACAACATTCACTCACTGACAACATTCACTGACAACATTCACTCTCTGACAACATTCACTCACTGACAACATTCACTCACTGACAACATTCACTGACAACATTCACTCACTGACAACATTCACTGACAACATTCGCTCACTGACAACATTCACTGACAACATTCACTCTCTGACAACATTCACTCACTGACAACATTCACTCACTGACAACATTCACTGACAACATTCACTCACTGACAACATTCACTGACAACATTCACTGACTGACAACATTCACTCACTGACAACATTCACTGACAACATTCACTCACTGACAACATTCACTGACAACATTCACTCACTGACAACATTCACTGACAACATTCGCTCACTGACAACATTCACTGACAACATTCACTCTCTGACAACATTCACTCACTGACAACATTCACTCACTGACAACATTCACTGACAACATTCACTCACTGACAACATTCACTGACAACATTCACTCACTGACAACATTCACTCACTGACAACATTCACTGACAACATTCACTCACTGACAACATTCACTGACAACATTCGCTCACTGACAACATTCACTGACAACATTCACTCTCTGACAACATTCACTCACTGACAACATTCACTCACTGACAACATTCACTGACAACATTCACTGACTGACAACATTCACTCACTGACAACATTCACTGACAACATTCACTCTCTGACAACATTCACTCACTGACAACATTCACTCACTGACAACATTCACTGACAACATTCACTCACTGACAACATTCACTGACAACATTCGCTCACTGACAACATTCACTGACAACATTCACTCTCTGACAACATTCACTCACTGACAACATTCACTCACTGACAACATTCACTGACAACATTCACTCACTGACAACATTCACTGACAACATTCACTCACTGACAACATTCACTTACAACATTCACTCACTGACAACATTCACTGACAACATTCACTCACTGACAACATTCACTGACAACATTCACTCTCTGACAACATTCACTCACTGACAACATTCACTCACTGACAACATTCACTGACAACATTCACTGACAACATTCACTCACTGACAACATTCACTGACAACATTCGCTCACTGACAACATTCACTCACTGACAACATTCACTGACAACATTCGCTCACTGACAACATTCACTGACAACATTCACTCACTGACAACATTCACTGACAACATTCACTGACTGACAACATTCACTCACTGACAACATTCACTGACAACATTCACTCACTGACAACATTCACTGACAACATTCACTCACTGACAACATTCACTGACAACATTCGCTCACTGACAACATTCACTGACAACATTCACTCTCTGACAACATTCACTCACTGACAACATTCACTGACAACATTCACTCACTGACAACATTCACTGACAACATTCACTCACTGACAACATTCACTGACAACATTCGCTCACTGACAACATTCACTGACAACATTCACTCTCTGACAACATTCACTCACTGACAACATTCACTGACAACATTCACTGACTGACAACATTCACTCACTGACAACATTCACTGACAACATTCACTCACTGACAACATTCACTGACAACATTCGCTCACTGACAACATTCACTGACAACATTCACTCTCTGACAACATTCACTCACTGACAACATTCACTCACTGACAACATTCACTGACAACATTCACTGACAACATTCACTCACTGACAACATTCACTGACAACATTCACTCTCTGACAACATTCACTCACTGACAACATTCACTCACTGACAACATTCACTGACAACATTCACTCACTGACAACATTCACTGACAACATTCACTCACTGACAACATTCACTGACAACATTCACTGACTGACAACATTCACTCACTGACAACATTCACTGACAACATACACTCACTGACAACATTCACTGACAACATTCACTCACTGACAACATTCACTGACAACATTCGCTCACTGACAACATTCACTGACAACATTCACTCACTGACAACATTCACTGACAACATTCACTGACTGACAACATTCACTCACTGACAACATTCACTGACAACATTCACTCACTGACAACATTCACTGACAACATTCACTCACTGACAACATTCCCTCACTGACAACATTCACTGACAACATTCACTCACTGACAACATTCACTGACAACATTCACTCACTGACAACATTCACTGACAACATTCACTCACTGACAACATTCACTGACAACATTCGCTCACTGACATCATTCACTGACAACATTCACTCTCTGACAACATTCACTCACTGACAACATTCACTGACAACATTCACTCACTGACAACATTCACTGACAACATTCACTCACTGACAACATTCACTCACTGACAACATTCACTGACAACATTCACTCACTGACAACATTCACTGACAACATTCACTCACTGACAACATTCACTGACAACATTCAATCACTGACAACATTCACTGACAACATTCGCTCACTGACAACATTCACTGACAACATTCACTCTCTGACAACATTCACTCACTGACAACATTCACTGACAACATTCACTCACTGACAACATTCACTGACAACATTCACTCACTGACAACATTCACTCACTGACAACATTCACTGACAACATTCACTCACTGACAACATTCACTGACAACATTCACTCACTGACAACATTCACTGACAACATTCGCTCACTGACAACATTCACTGACAACATTCACTCTCTGACAACATTCACTCACTGACAACATTCACTCACTGACAACATTCACTGACAACATTCACTGACTGACAACATTCACTCACTGACAACATTCACTGACAACATTCACTCTCTGACAACATTCACTCACTGACAACATTCACTCACTGACAACATTCACTGACAACATTCACTCACTGACAACATTCACTGACAACATTCGCTCACTGACAACATTCACTGACAACATTCACTCTCTGACAACATTCACTCACTGACAACATTCACTCACTGACAACATTCACTGACAACATTCACTCACTGACAACATTCACTGACAACATTCACTCACTGACAACATTCACTGACAACATTCACTCACTGACAACATTCACTCACTGACAACATTCACTGACAACATTCACTCACTGACAACATTCACTGACAACATTCGCTCACTGACAACATTCACTGACAACATTCACTCTCTGACAACATTCACTCACTGACAACATTCACTGACAACATTCACTCACTGACAACATTCACTCACTGACAACATTCACTGACAACATTCACTCACTGACAACATTCACTGACAACATTCACTCACTGACAACATTCACTCACTGACAACATTCACTGACAACATTCGCTCACTGACAACATTCACTGACAACATTCACTCACTGACAACATTCACTGACAACATTCACTGACTGACAACATTCACTCACTGACAACATTCACTCACTGACAACATTCACTGACAACATTCACTCACTGACAACATTCACTGACAACATTCGCTCACTGACAACATTCACTGACAACATTCACTCTCTGACAACATTCACTCACTGACAACATTCACTGACAACATTCACTCACTGACAACATTCACTGACAACATTCACTCACTGACAACATTCACTCACTGACAACATTCACTGACAACATTCACTCACTGACAACATTCACTGACAACATTCACTCTCTGACAACATTCACTCACTGACAACATTCACTCACTGACAACATTCACTGACAACATTCACTGACAACATTCACTCTCTGACAACATTCACTCACTGACAACATTCACTCACTGACAACATTCACTGACAACATTCACTGACTGACAACATTCACTCACTGACAACATTCACTGACAACATTCACTCACTGACAACATTCACTGACAACATTCACTCACTGACAACATTCACTGACAACATTCGCTCACTGACAACATTCACTGACAACATTCACTCACTGACAACATTCACTCACTGACAACATTCACTGACAACATTCACTCACTGACAACATTCACTGACAACATTCTCTGACAACATTCACTGACTGACAACATTCACTCACTGACAACATTCACTGACAACATTCACTCACTGACAACATTCACTGACAACATTCGCTCACTGACAACATTCACTGACAACATTCACTCTCTGACAACATTCACTCACTGACAACATTCACTCACTGACAACATTCACTGGCAACATTCACTCACTGACAACATTCACTGACTGACAACATTCACTCACTGACAACATTCACTGACAACATTCACTCACTGACAACATTCACTGACAACATTCGCTCACTGACAACATTCACTGACAACATTCACTCTCTGACAACATTCACTCACTGACAACATTCACTCACTGACAACATTCACTGACAACATTCACTGACTGACAACATTCACTCACTGACAACATTCACTGACAACATTCACTCACTGACAACATTCACTGACAACATTCACTCACTGACAACATTCACTGACAACATTCGCTCACTGACAACATTCACTGACAACATTCACTCACTGACAACATTCACTGACAACATTCACTGACTGACAACATTCACTCACTGACAACATTCACTGACAACATTCACTCACTGACAACATTCACTGACAACATTCGCTCACTGACAACATTCACTGACAACATTCACTCACTGACAACATTCACTCACTGACAACATTCACTGACAACATTCACTGACTGACAACATTCACTCACTGACAACATTCACTGACAACATTCACTCACTGACAACATTCACTCACTGACAACATTCACTGACAACATTCGCTCACTGACAACATTCACTGACAACATTCACTCACTGACAACATTCACTGACAACATTCACTGACTGACAACATTCACTCACTGACAACATTCACTGACAACATTCACTCACTGACAACATTCACTGACAACATTCCCTCACTGACAACATTCACTCACTGACAACATTCACTGACAACATTCACTCACTGACAACATTCACTGACAACATTCACTCTCTGACAACATTCACTGACAACATTCACTCTCTGACAACATTCACTCACTGACAACATTCACTGACAACATTCACTCACTGACAACATTCACTGACAACATTCACTCTCTGACAACATTCACTCACTGACAACATTCACTGACAACATTCACTCTCTGACAACATTCACTCACTGACAACATTCACTGACAACATTCACTCTCTGACAACATTCACTCACTGACAACATTCACTGACAACATTCACTGACTGACAACATTCACTCACTGACAACATTCACTGACAACATTCACTCTCTGACAACATTCACTCACTGACAACATTCACTCACTGACAACATTCACTGACAACATTCACTCACTGACAACATTCACTGACAACATTCGCTCACTGACAACATTCACTGACAACATTCACTCTCTGACAACATTCACTCACTGACAACATTCACTGACAACATTCACTCTCTGACAACATTCACTCACTGACAACATTCACTCACTGACAACATTCACTGACAACATTCACTCTCTGACAACATTCACTCACTGACAACATTCACTCACTGACAACATTCACTGACAACATTCACTGACTGACAACATTCACTCACTGACAACATTCACTGACAACATTCACTCTCTGACAACATTCACTCACTGACAACATTCACTCACTGACAACATTCACTGACAACATTCACTCACTGACAACATTCACTGACAACATTCGCTCACTGACAACATTCACTGACAACATTCACTCTCTGACAACATTCACTCACTGACAACATTCACTCACTGACAACATTCACTGACAACATTCACTCACTGACAACATTCACTGACAACATTCACTCACTGACAACATTCACTGACAACATTCACTCACTGACAACATTCACTCACTGACAACATTCACTGACAACATTCACTCACTGACAACATTCACTGACAACATTCACTCACTGACAACATTCACTGACAACATTCGCTCACTGACAACATTCACTGACAACATTCACTCTCTGACAACATTCACTCACTGACAACATTCACTGACAACATTCACTCACTGACAACATTCACTCACTGACAACATTCACTGACAACATTCACTCACAGACAACATTCATTGACAACATTCACTCACTGACAACATTCACTCACTGACAACATTCACTGACAACATTCGCTCACTGACAACATTCACTGACAACATTCACTGACAACATTCGCTCACTGACAACATTCACTGACAACATTCACTCACTGACAACATTCACTGACAACATTCACTGACTGACAACATTCACTCACTGACAACATTCACTGACAACATTCACTCACTGACAACATTCACTGACAACATTCACTCACTGACAACATTCACTGACAACATTCGCTCACTGACAACATTCACTGACAACATTCACTCACTGACAACATTCACTCACTGACAACATTCACTGACAACATTCACTCACTGACAACATTCACTGACAACATTCACTCACTGACAACATTCACTGACAACATTCACTCACTGACAACATTCACTGACAACATTCGCTCACTGACAACATTCACTGACAACATTCACTCTCTGACAACATTCACTCACTGACAACATTCACTGACAACATTCACTCACTGACAACATTCACTCACTGACAACATTCACTGACAACATTCACTCACTGACAACATTCACTGACAACATTCACTCACTGACAACATTCACTGACAACATTCGCTCACTGACAACATTCACTGACAACATTCGCTCACTGACAACATTCACTGACAACATTCACTCTCTGACAACATTCACTCACTGACAACATTCACTCACTGACAACATTCACTGACAACATTCACTGACTGACAACATTCACTCACTGACAACATTCACTGACAACATTCACTCTCTGACAACATTCACTCACTGACAACATTCACTCACTGACAACATTCACTGACAACATTCACTCACTGACAACATTCACTGACAACATTCGCTCACTGACAACATTCACTGACAACATTCACTCTCTGACAACATTCACTCACTGACAACATTCACTCACTGACAACATTCACTGACAACATTCACTCACTGACAACATTCACTGACAACATTCACTGACTGACAACATTCACTCACTGACAACATTCACTGACAACATTCACTCACTGACAACATTCACTGACAACATTCACTCACTGACAACATTCACTGACAACATTCGCTCACTGACAACATTCACTGACAACATTCACTCTCTGACAACATTCACTCACTGACAACATTCACTCACTGACAACATTCACTGACAACATTCACTCACTGACAACATTCACTGACAACATTCACTCACTGACAACATTCACTCACTGACAACATTCACTGACAACATTCACTCACTGACAACATTCACTGACAACATTCGCTCACTGACAACATTCACTGACAACATTCACTCTCTGACAACATTCACTCACTGACAACATTCACTCACTGACAACATTCACTGACAACATTCACTGACTGACAACATTCACTCACTGACAACATTCACTGACAACATTCACTCTCTGACAACATTCACTCACTGACAACATTCACTCACTGACAACATTCACTGACAACATTCACTCACTGACAACATTCACTGACAACATTCGCTCACTGACAACATTCACTGACAACATTCACTCTCTGACAACATTCACTCACTGACAACATTCACTCACTGACAACATTCACTGACAACATTCACTCACTGACAACATTCACTGACAACATTCACTCACTGACAACATTCACTTACAACAGTCACTCACTGACAACATTCACTGACAACATTCACTCACTGACAACATTCACTGACAACATTCACTCACTGACAACATTCACTGACAACATTCACTGACTGACAACATTCACTCACTGACAACATTCACTGACAACATTCACTCACTGACAACATTCACTGACAACATTCACTGACTGACAACATTCACTCACTGACAACATTCACTGACAACATTCACTCACTGACAACATTCACTGACAACATTCACTCACTGACAACATTCACTGACAACATTCGCTCACTGACAACATTCACTGACAACATTCACTCACTGACAACATTCACTCACTGACAACATTCACTGACAACATTCACTCACTGACAACATTCACTGACAACATTCTCTGACAACATTCACTGACTGACAACATTCACTCACTGACAACATTCACTGACAACATTCACTCACTGACAACATTCACTGACAACATTCGCTCACTGACAACATTCACTGACAACATTCACTCTCTGACAACATTCACTCACTGACAACATTCACTCACTGACAACATTCACTGACAACATTCACTGACTGACAACATTCACTCACTGACAACATTCACTGACAACATTCACTCTCTGACAACATTCACTGACAACATTCACTCACTGACAACATTCACTGACAACATTCACTCACTGACAACATTCACTGACAACATTCACTGACTGACAACATTCACTCACTGACAACATTCACTGACAACATTCACTCACTGACAACATTCACTGACAACATTCACTCACTGACAACATTCACTGACAACATTCGCTCACTGACAACATTCACTGACAACATTCACTCTCTGACAACATTCACTCACTGACAACATTCACTGACAACATTCACTCACTGACAACATTCACTCACTGACAACATTCACTGACAACATTCACTCACTGACAACATTCACTGACAACATTCACTCACTGACAACATTCACTGACAACATTCGCTCACTGACAACATTCACTGACAACATTCGCTCACTGACAACATTCACTGACAACATTCACTCTCTGACAACATTCACTCACTGACAACATTCACTCACTGACAACATTCACTGACAACATTCACTGACTGACAACATTCACTCACTGACAACATTCACTGACAACATTCACTCACTGACAACATTCACTGACAACATTCGCTCACTGACAACATTCACTGACAACATTCACTCTCTGACAACATTCACTCACTGACAACATTCACTCACTGACAACATTCACTGACAACATTCACTCACTGACAACATTCACTGACAACATTCACTCACTGACAACATTCACTCACTGACAACATTCACTGACAACATTCACTCACTGACAACATTCACTGACAACATTCGCTCACTGACAACATTCACTGACAACATTCACTCTCTGACAACATTCACTCACTGACAACATTCACTCACTGACAACATTCACTGACAACATTCACTGACTGACAACATTCACTCACTGACAACATTCACTGACAACATTCACTCTCTGACAACATTCACTCACTGACAACATTCACTCACTGACAACATTCACTGACAACATTCACTCACTGACAACATTCACTGACAACATTCGCTCACTGACAACATTCACTGACAACATTCACTCTCTGACAACATTCACTCACTGACAACATTCACTCACTGACAACATTCACTGACAACATTCACTCACTGACAACATTCACTGACAACATTCACTCACTGACAACATTCACTTACAACATTCACTCACTGACAACATTCACTGACAACATTCACTCACTGACAACATTCACTGACAACATTCACTCTCTGACAACATTCACTCACTGACAACATTCACTCACTGACAACATTCACTGACAACATTCACTGACAACATTCACTCTCTGACAACATTCACTCACTGACAACATTCACTGACAACATTCGCTCACTGACAACATTCACTCACTGACAACATTCACTGACAACATTCGCTCACTGACAACATTCACTGACAACATTCACTCACTGACAACATTCACTGACAACATTCACTGACTGACAACATTCACTCACTGACAACATTCACTGACAACATTCACTCACTGACAACATTCACTGACAACATTCACTCACTGACAACATTCACTGACAACATTCGCTCACTGACAACATTCACTGACAACATTCACTCTCTGACAACATTCACTCACTGACAACATTCACTGACAACATTCACTCACTGACAACATTCACTGACAACATTCACTCACTGACAACATTCACTGACAACATTCGCTCACTGACAACATTCACTGACAACATTCACTCTCTGACAACATTCACTCACTGACAACATTCACTGACAACATTCACTGACTGACAACATTCACTCACTGACAACATTCACTGACAACATTCACTCACTGACAACATTCACTGACAACATTCGCTCACTGACAACATTCACTGACAACATTCACTCTCTGACAACATTCACTCACTGACAACATTCACTCACTGACAACATTCACTGACAACATTCACTGACAACATTCACTCACTGACAACATTCACTGACAACATTCACTCTCTGACAACATTCACTCACTGACAACATTCACTCACTGACAACATTCACTGACAACATTCACTCACTGACAACATTCACTGACAACATTCACTCACTGACAACATTCACTGACAACATTCACTGACTGACAACATTCACTCACTGACAACATTCACTGACAACATACACTCACTGACAACATTCACTGACAACATTCACTCACTGACAACATTCACTGACAACATTCGCTCACTGACAACATTCACTGACAACATTCACTCACTGACAACATTCACTGACAACATTCACTGACTGACAACATTCACTCACTGACAACATTCACTGACAACATTCACTCACTGACAACATTCACTGACAACATTCCCTCACTGACAACATTCCCTCACTGACAACATTCACTGACAACATTCACTCACTGACAACATTCACTGACAACATTCACTCACTGACAACATTCACTGACAACATTCGCTCACTGACAACATTCACTGACAACATTCACTCTCTGACAACATTCACTCACTGACAACATTCACTCACTGACAACATTCACTTACAACATTCACTCACTGACAACATTCACTGACAACATTCACTCACTGACAACATTCACTGACAACATTCACTGACTGACAACATTCACTCACTGACAACATTCACTGACAACATTCACTCACTGACAACATTCACTGACAACATTCACTCACTGACAACATTCACTGACAACATTCACTGACTGACAACATTCACTCACTGACAACATTCACTGACAACATTCACTCACTGACAACATTCACTGACAACATTCGCTCACTGACAACATTCACTGACAACATTCACTCTCTGACAACATTCACTCACTGACAACATTCACTCACTGACAACATTCACTGACAACATTCACTCACTGACAACATTCACTGACAACATTCGCTCACTGACAACATTCACTGACAACATTCACTCACTGACAACATTCACTGACAACATTCACTGACTGACAACATTCACTCACTGACAACATTCACTGACAACATTCACTCACTGACAACATTCACTGACAACATTCGCTCACTGACAACATTCACTGACAACATTCACTCTCTGACAACATTCACTCACTGACAACATTCACTGACAACATTCACTCACTGACAACATTCACTGACAACATTCACTCACTGACAACATTCACTCACTGACAACATTCACTGACAACATTCACTCACTGACAACATTCACTGACAACATTCACTCACTGACAACATTCACTGACAACATTCACTCTCTGACAACATTCACTCACTGACAACATTCACTGACAACATTCACTCACTGACAACATTCACTGACAACATTCGCTCACTGACAACATTCACTGACAACATTCACTCTCTGACAACATTCACTCACTGACAACATTCACTCACTGACAACATTCACTGACAACATTCACTGACTGACAACATTCACTCACTGACAACATTCACTGACAACATTCACTCACTGACAACATTCACTGACAACATTCGCTCACTGACAACATTCACTGACAACATTCACTCTCTGACAACATTCACTCACTGACAACATTCACTCACTGACAACATTCACTGACAACATTCACTGACAACATTCACTCACTGACAACATTCACTGACAACATTCACTCACTGACAACATTCACTCACTGACAACATTCACTCACTGACAACATTCACTGACAACATTCGCTCACTGACAACATTCACTGACAACATTCACTCTCTGACAACATTCACTCACTGACAACATTCACTCACTGACAACATTCACTGACAACATTCACTGACAACATTCACTCACTGACAACATTCACTGACTGACAACATTCACTCACTGACAACATTCACTGACAACATTCACTCACTGACAACATTCACTGACAACATTCACTCACTGACAACATTCACTGACAACATTCACTCACTGACAACATTCACTCACTGACAACATTCACTGACAACATTCACTCACTGACAACATTCACTGACAACATTCACTCTCTGACAACATTCACTCACTGACAACATTCACTCACTGACAACATTCACTGACAACATTCACTCTCTGACAACATTCACTCACTGACAACATTCACTCACTGACAACATTCACTGACAACATTCACTCACTGACAACATTCACTGACAACATTCACTCACTGACAACATTCACTGACAACATTCACTGAAAACATTCACTCACTGACAACATTCACTGACAACATTCACTCTCTGACAACATTCACTGACAACATTCACTCACTGACAACATTCACTGACAACATTCACTCACTGACAACATTCACTGACAACATTCACTCACTGACAACATTCACTGACAACATTCACTCACTGACAACATTCACTGACAACATTCACTCACTGACAACATTCACTCACTGACAACATTCACTGACAACATTCACTCACTGACAACATTCACTCACTGACAACATTCACTGACAACATTCACTCACTGACAACATTCACTGACAACATTCACTCACTGACAACATTCACTGACAACATTCGCTCTCTGACAACATTCACTCACTGACAACATTCACTGACAACATTCACTCACTGACAACATTCACTCACTGACAACATTCACTGACAACATTCACTCACTGACAACATTCACTGACAACATTCACTCACTGACAACATTCACTCACTGACAACATTCACTGACAACATTCGCTCACTGACAACATTCACTGACAACATTCACTCACTGACAACATTCACTGACAACATTCACTCACTGACAACATTCACTCACTGACAACATTCACTGACAACATTCACTCACTGACAACATTCACTGACAACATTCACTCACTGACAACATTCACTGACAACATTCGCTCACTGACAACATTCACTGACAACATTCACTCTCTGACAACATTCACTCACTGACAACATTCACTGACAACATTCACTCACTGACAACATTCACTGACAACATTCACTCACTGACAACATTCACTCACTGACAACATTCACTGACAACATTCACTCACTGACAACATTCACTGACAACATTCACTGACTGACAACATTCACTGACTGACAACATTCACTGACAACATTCACTGACTGACAACATTCACTGACAACATTCACTCACTGACAACATTCACTGACAACATTCGCTCACTGACAACATTCACTGACAACATTCACTCTCTGACAACATTCACTCACTGACAACATTCACTGACAACATTCACTCACTGACAACATTCACTGACAACATTCACTCACTGACAACATTCACTCACTGACAACATTCACTGACAACATTCACTCACTGACAACATTCACTGACAACATTCACTGACAACATTCACTCACTGACAACATTCACTGACAACATTCACTCTCTGACAACATTCACTCACTGACAACATTCACTGACAACATTCACTCACTGACAACATTCACTCACTGACAACATTCACTGACAACATTCACTCTCTGACAACATTCACTGACAACATTCACTGACAACATTCGCTCACTGACAACATTCACTGACAACATTCACTCTCTGACAACATTCACTCACTGACAACATTCACTGACAACATTCACTGACAACATTCACTCTCTGACAACATTCACTGACAACATTCACTCACTGACAACATTCACTGACAACATTCACTCACTGACAACATTCACTCACTGACAACATTCACTGACAACATTCACTCTCTGACAACATTCACTGACAACATTCACTGACAACATTCGCTCACTGACAACATTCACTGACAACATTCACTCTCTGACAACATTCACTCACTGACAACATTCACTGACAACATTCACTGACTGACAACATTCACTCACTGACAACTTTCACTGACAACATTCACTCACTGACAACATTCACTGACAACATTCACTGACAACATTCACTCTCTGACAACATTCACTCACTGACAACATTCACTCACTGACAACATTCACTGACAACATTCACTCACTGACAAACATTCACTGACAACATTCGCTCACTGACAACATTCACTGACAACATTCACTCTCTGACAACATTCACTCACTGACAACATTCACTCACTGACAACATTCACTGACAACATTCACTGACTGACAACATTCACTCACTGACAACATTCACTGACAACATTCACTCACTGACAACATTCACTGACAACATTCACTGACTGACAACATTCACTCACTGACAACATTCACTGACAACATTCACTGACTGACAACATTCACTGACAACATTCACTCACTGACAACATTCACTGACAACATTCACTCACTGACAACATTCACTGACAACATTCCCTCACTGACAACATTCACTCACTGACAACATTCACTGACAACATTCACTCACTGACAACATTCACTGACAACATTCACTCACTGACAACATTCACTCACTGACAACATTCACTGACAACATTCACTGACTGACAACATTCACTCACTGACAACATTCACTGACAACATTCACTCACTGACAACATTCACTGACAACATTCGCTCACTGACAACATTCACTCACTGACAACATTCACTGACAACATTCACTCACTGACAACATTCACTGACAACATTCACTCACTGACAACATTCACTGACAACATTCACTCACTGACAACATTCACTGACAATATTCACTCTCTGACAACATTCACTCACTGACAACATTCACTGACAACATTCACTCACTGACAACATTCACTGACAACATTCACTGACTGACAACATTCACTCACTGACAACATTCACTGACAACATTCACTCACTGACAACATTCACTGACAACATTCACTCTCTGACAACATTCACTCACTGACAACATTCACTCACTGACAACATTCACTGACAACATTCACTCACTGACAACATTCACTGACAACATTCACTCACTGACAACATTCACTGACAACATTCACTCACTGACAACATTCACTGACAACATTCACTTACTGACAACATTCAATCACTGACAACATTCACTGACAACATTCACTCACTGACAACATTCACTGACAACATTTACTCACTGACAACATTCAGTCACTGACAACATTCACTGACAACATTCACTCACTGACAACATTCAGTCACTGACAACATTCACTGACAACATTCACTGACAACATTCACTGACAACATTCACTCACTGACAACATTCACTGACAACATTCACTCTCTGACAACATTCACTGACAACATTCACTCACTGACAACATTCACTGACAACATTCACTCACTGACAACATTCACTCACTGACAACATTCACTGACAACATTCACTCACTGACAACATTCACTGACAACATTTACTCACTGACAACATTCAGTCACTGACAACATTCACTGACAACATTCACTCACTGACAACATTCAGTCACTGACAACATTCACTGACAACATTCACTGACAACATTCACTGACAACATTCACTGACAACATTCACTCACTGACAACATTCACTGACAACATTCAATCTCTGACAACAATCACTGACAACATTCACTCTCTGACAACATTCACTGACAACATTCACTCTCTGACAACATTCACTCACTGACAACATTCACTCTCTGACAACATTCACTGACAACATTCACTCTCTGACAACATTCACTGACAACATTCACTCACGGACAACATTAACTCACTGACAACATTCACTCTCTGACAACATTCACTGACAACATTCACTCACTATCAACATTCACTGACAACATTCACTCTCTGACAACATTCACTGACAACATTCACTGACAACATTCGATCACTGACAACATTCACTGACAACATTCACTCTCTGACAACATTCACTGACAACATTCACTCACTGACAACATTCACTGACAACATTCACTCACTGACAACATTCACTGACAACATTTACTCACTGACAACATTCACTGACAACATTCACTCTCTGACAACATTCACTGACAACATTCACTGACAACATTCACTCTCTGACAACATTCACTGACAACATTCACTGACAACATTCACTCACTGACAACATTCACTCACTGACAACATTCACTGACAACATTCACTCACTGACAACATTCACTGACAACATTCACTCACTGACAACATTCACTGACAACATTCACTGACTGACAACATTCACTCACTGACAACATTCACTGACAACATTCACTCACTGACAACATTCACTGACAACATTCCCTCACTGACAACATTCCCTCACTGACAACATTCACTGACAACATTCACTCACTGACAACATTCACTGACAACATTCACTCACTGACAACATTCACTGACAACATTCGCTCACTGACAACATTCACTGACAACATTCACTCTCTGACAACATTCACTCACTGACAACATTCACTCACTGACAACATTCACTTACAACATTCACTCACTGACAACATTCACTGACAACATTCACTCACTGACAACATTCACTGACAACATTCACTGACTGACAACATTCACTCACTGACAACATTCACTGACAACATTCACTCACTGACAACATTCACTGACAACATTCACTCACTGACAACATTCACTGACAACATTCACTGACTGACAACATTCACTCACTGACAACATTCACTGACAACATTCACTCACTGACAACATTCACTGACAACATTCGCTCACTGACAACATTCACTGACAACATTCACTCTCTGACAACATTCACTCACTGACAACATTCACTCACTGACAACATTCACTGACAACATTCACTCACTGACAACATTCACTGACAACATTCGCTCACTGACAACATTCACTGACAACATTCACTCACTGACAACATTCACTGACAACATTCACTGACTGACAACATTCACTCACTGACAACATTCACTGACAACATTCACTCACTGACAACATTCACTGACAACATTCGCTCACTGACAACATTCACTGACAACATTCACTCTCTGACAACATTCACTCACTGACAACATTCACTGACAACATTCACTCACTGACAACATTCACTGACAACATTCACTCACTGACAACATTCACTCACTGACAACATTCACTGACAACATTCACTCACTGACAACATTCACTGACAACATTCACTCACTGACAACATTCACTGACAACATTCACTCTCTGACAACATTCACTCACTGACAACATTCACTGACAACATTCACTCACTGACAACATTCACTGACAACATTCGCTCACTGACAACATTCACTGACAACATTCACTCTCTGACAACATTCACTCACTGACAACATTCACTCACTGACAACATTCACTGACAACATTCACTGACTGACAACATTCACTCACTGACAACATTCACTGACAACATTCACTCACTGACAACATTCACTGACAACATTCGCTCACTGACAACATTCACTGACAACATTCACTCTCTGACAACATTCACTCACTGACAACATTCACTCACTGACAACATTCACTGACAACATTCACTGACAACATTCACTCACTGACAACATTCACTGACAACATTCACTCACTGACAACATTCACTCACTGACAACATTCACTCACTGACAACATTCACTGACAACATTCGCTCACTGACAACATTCACTGACAACATTCACTCTCTGACAACATTCACTCACTGACAACATTCACTCACTGACAACATTCACTGACAACATTCACTGACAACATTCACTCACTGACAACATTCACTGACTGACAACATTCACTCACTGACAACATTCACTGACAACATTCACTCACTGACAACATTCACTGACAACATTCACTCACTGACAACATTCACTGACAACATTCACTCACTGACAACATTCACTCACTGACAACATTCACTGACAACATTCACTCACTGACAACATTCACTGACAACATTCACTCACTGACAACATTCACTGACAACATTCACTCTCTGACAACATTCACTCACTGACAACATTCACTCACTGACAACATTCACTGACAACATTCACTCTCTGACAACATTCACTCACTGACAACATTCACTCACTGACAACATTCACTGACAACATTCACTCACTGACAACATTCACTGACAACATTCACTCACTGACAACATTCACTGACAACATTCACTGAAAACATTCACTCACTGACAACATTCACTGACAACATTCACTCTCTGACAACATTCACTGACAACATTCACTCACTGACAACATTCACTGACAACATTCACTCACTGACAACATTCACTGACAACATTCACTCACTGACAACATTCACTGACAACATTCACTCACTGACAACATTCACTGACAACATTCACTCACTGACAACATTCACTCACTGACAACATTCACTGACAACATTCACTCACTGACAACATTCACTCACTGACAACATTCACTGACAACATTCACTCACTGACAACATTCACTGACAACATTCACTCACTGACAACATTCACTGACAACATTCGCTCTCTGACAACATTCACTCACTGACAACATTCACTGACAACATTCACTCACTGACAACATTCACTGACAACATTCACTCACTGACAACATTCACTGACAACATTCACTCACTGACAACATTCACTCACTGACAACATTCACTGACAACATTCGCTCACTGACAACATTCACTGACAACATTCACTCACTGACAACATTCACTGACAACATTCACTGACTGACAACATTCACTCACTGACAACATTCACTGACAACATTCACTCACTGACAACATTCACTGACAACATTCACTCACTGACAACATTCACTCACTGACAACATTCACTGACAACATTCACTCACTGACAACATTCACTGACAACATTCACTGACTGACAACATTCACTGACTGACAACATTCACTGACAACATTCACTGACTGACAACATTCACTGACAACATTCACTCACTGACAACATTCACTGACAACATTCGCTCACTGACAACATTCACTGACAACATTCACTCTCTGACAACATTCACTCACTGACAACATTCACTGACAACATTCACTCACTGACAACATTCACTGACAACATTCACTCACTGACAACATTCACTCACTGACAACATTCACTGACAACATTCACTCACTGACAACATTCACTGACAACATTCACTGACAACATTCACTCACTGACAACATTCACTGACAACATTCACTCTCTGACAACATTCACTCACTGACAACATTCACTGACAACATTCACTCACTGACAACATTCACTCACTGACAACATTCACTGACAACATTCACTCTCTGACAACATTCACTCTCTGACAACATTCACTGACAACATTCGCTCACTGACAACATTCACTGACAACATTCACTCTCTGACAACATTCACTCACTGACAACATTCACTGACAACATTCACTGACAACATTCACTCTCTGACAACATTCACTGACAACATTCACTCACTGACAACATTCACTGACAACATTCACTCACTGACAACATTCACTCACTGACAACATTCACTGACAACATTCACTCTCTGACAACATTCACTGACAACATTCACTGACAACATTCGCTCACTGACAACATTCACTGACAACATTCACTCTCTGACAACATTCACTCACTGACAACATTCACTGACAACATTCACTGACTGACAACATTCACTCACTGACAACTTTCACTGACAACATTCACTCACTGACAACATTCACTGACAACATTCACTGACAACATTCACTCTCTGACAACATTCACTCACTGACAACATTCACTCACTGACAACATTCACTGACAACATTCACTCACTGACAAACATTCACTGACAACATTCGCTCACTGACAACATTCACTGACAACATTCACTCTCTGACAACATTCACTCACTGACAACATTCACTCACTGACAACATTCACTGACAACATTCACTGACTGACAACATTCACTCACTGACAACATTCACTGACAACATTCACTGACTGACAACATTCACTCACTGACAACATTCACTGACAACATTCACTGACTGACAACATTCACTGACAACATTCACTCACTGACAACATTCACTGACAACATTCACTCACTGACAACATTCACTGACAACATTCCCTCACTGACAACATTCACTCACTGACAACATTCACTGACAACATTCACTCACTGACAACATTCACTGACAACATTCACTCACTGACAACATTCACTCACTGACAACATTCACTGACAACATTCACTGACTGACAACATTCACTCACTGACAACATTCACTGACAACATTCACTCACTGACAACATTCACTGACAACATTCGCTCACTGACAACATTCACTCACTGACAACATTCACTGACAACATTCACTCACTGACAACATTCACTGACAACATTCACTCACTGACAACATTCACTGACAACATTCACTGACAATATTCACTCTCTGACAACATTCACTCACTGACAACATTCACTGACAACATTCACTCACTGACAACATTCACTGACAACATTCACTGACTGACAACATTCACTCACTGACAACATTCACTGACAACATTCACTCACTGACAACATTCACTGACAACATTCACTCTCTGACAACATTCACTCACTGACAACATTCACTCACTGACAACATTCACTGACAACATTCACTCACTGACAACATTCACTGACAACATTCACTCACTGACAACATTCACTGACAACATTCACTCACTGACAACATTCACTGACAACATTCACTTACTGACAACATTCAATCACTGACAACATTCACTGACAACATTCACTCACTGACAACATTCACTGACAACATTTACTCACTGACAACATTCAGTCACTGACAACATTCACTGACAACATTCACTCACTGACAACATTCAGTCACTGACAACATTCACTGACAACATTCACTGACAACATTCACTGACAACATTCACTCACTGACAACATTCACTGACAACATTCACTCTCTGACAACATTCACTGACAACATTCACTCACTGACAACATTCACTGACAACATTCACTCACTGACAACATTCACTCACTGACAACATTCACTGACAACATTCACTCACTGACAACATTCACTGACAACATTTACTCACTGACAACATTCAGTCACTGACAACATTCACTGACAACATTCACTCACTGACAACATTCAGTCACTGACAACATTCAGTCACTGACAACATTCACTGACAACATTCACTGACAACATTCACTGACAACATTCACTCACTGACAACATTCACTGACAACATTCAATCTCTGACAACAATCACTGACAACATTCACTCTCTGACAACATTCACTGACAACATTCACTCTCTGACAACATTCACTCACTGACAACATTCACTCTCTGACAACATTCACTGACAACATTCACTCTCTGACAACATTCACTGACAACATTCACTCACTGACAACATTAACTCACTGACAACATTCACTCTCTGACAACATTCACTGACAACATTCACTCACTATCAACATTCACTGACAACATTCACTCTCTGACAACATTCACTGACAACATTCACTGACAACATTCGATCACTGACAACATTCACTGACAACATTCACTCTCTGACAACATTCACTGACAACATTCACTCACTGACAACATTCACTGACAACATTCACTCACTGACAACATTCACTGACAACATTTACTCACTGACAACATTCACTGACAACATTCACTCTCTGACAACATTCACTGACAACATTCACTGACAACATTCACTCTCTGACAACATTCACTGACAACATTCACTGACAACATTCACTCACTGACAACATTCACTCACTGACAACATTCACTGACAACATTCACTCACTGACAACATTCACTGACAACATTCACTGACAACATTCACTCACTGACAACATTCACTGACAACATTCACTCTCTGACAACATTCACTGACAACATTCACTCACAGATAACATTCACTGACAACATTCACTCACTGACAACATTCACTCACTGACAACATTCACTGACAACATTCACTCTCTGACAACATTCACTGACAACATTCACTGACAACATTCGCTCACTGACAACATTCACTGACAACATTCACTCTCTGACAACATTCACTCACTGACAACATTCACTGACAACATTCACTCACTGACAACATTCACTGACAACATTCACTGACTGACAACATTCACTCACTGACAACATTCACTGACAACATTCACTCACTGACAACATTCACTGACAACATTCACTCTCTGACAACATTCACTCACTGACAACATTCACTCACTGACAACATTCACTGACAACATTCACTCTCTGACAACATTCACTCACTGACAACATTCACTCACTGACAACATTCACTGACAACATTCACTCACTGACAACATTCACTGACAACATTCACTCACTGACAACATTCACTGACAACATTCACTGAAAACATTCACTCACTGACAACATTCACTGACAACATTCACTCTCTGACAACATTCACTCACTGACAACATTCACTGACAACATTCACTCACTGACAACATTCACTGACAACATTCACTCACTGACAACATTCACTGACAACATTCACTCACTGACAACATTCACTCACTGACAACATTCACTGACAACATTCACTCACTGACAACATTCACTGACAACATTTACTCACTGACAACATTCAGTCACTGACAACATTCACTGACAACATTCACTCACTGACAACATTCAGTCACTGACAACATTCACTGACAACATTCACTGACAACATTCACTGACAACATTCAGTCACTGACAACATTCACTGACAACATTCACTGACAACATTCACTCACTGACAACATTCACTGACAACATTCAATCTCTGACAACAATCACTGACAACATTCACTCTCTGACAACATTCACTGACAACATTCACTCTCTGACAACATTCACTGACAACATTCACTCACTGACAACATTCACTCACTGACAACATTCACTCTCTGACAACATTCACTGACAACATTCACTCTCTGACAACATTCACTGACAACATTCACTCACTGACAACATTAACTCACTGACAACATTCACTCTCTGACAACATTCACTGACAACATTCACTCACTATCAACATTCACTGACAACATTCACTCTCTGACAACATTCACTGACAACATTCACTGACAACATTCGCTCACTGACAACATTCACTGACAACATTCACTCTCTGACAACATTCACTGACAACATTCACTCACTGACAACATTCACTGACAACATTCACTCACTGACAACATTCACTGACAACATTTACTCACTGACAACATTCACTGACAACATTCACTCTCTGACAACATTCACTGACAACATTCACTGACAACATTCACTCTCTGACAACATTCACTGACAACATTCACTGACAACATTCACTCACTGACAACATTCACTCTCTGACAACATTCACTCACTGACAACATTCACTCACTGACAACATTCACTGACAACATTCACTGACAACATTCACTCTCTGACAACATTCACTGACAACATTCACTCACTGACAACATTCACTGACAACATTCACTCACTGACAACATTCACTCACTGACAACATTCACTGACAACATTCACTCTCTGACAACATTCACTGACAACATTCACTGACAACATTCGCTCACTGACAACATTCACTGACAACATTCACTCTCTGACAACATTCACTCACTGACAACATTCACTGACAACATTCACTGACTGACAACATTCACTCACTGACAACTTTCACTGACAACATTCACTCACTGACAACATTCACTGACAACATTCACTGACAACATTCACTCTCTGACAACATTCACTCACTGACAACATTCACTCACTGACAACATTCACTGACAACATTCACTCACTGACAAACATTCACTGACAACATTCGCTCACTGACAACATTCACTGACAACATTCACTCTCTGACAACATTCACTCACTGACAACATTCACTCACTGACAACATTCACTGACAACATTCACTGACTGACAACATTCACTCACTGACAACATTCACTGACAACATTCACTCACTGACAACATTCACTGACAACATTCACTGACTGACAACATTCACTCACTGACAACATTCACTGACAACATTCACTGACTGACAACATTCACTGACAACATTCACTCACTGACAACATTCACTGACAACATTCACTCACTGACAACATTCACTGACAACATTCCCTCACTGACAACATTCACTCACTGACAACATTCACTGACAACATTCACTCACTGACAACATTCACTGACAACATTCACTCACTGACAACATTCACTCACTGACAACATTCACTGACAACATTCACTGACTGACAACATTCACTCACTGACAACATTCACTGACAACATTCACTCACTGACAACATTCACTGACAACATTCGCTCACTGACAACATTCACTCACTGACAACATTCACTGACAACATTCACTCACTGACAACATTCACTGACAACATTCACTCACTGACAACATTCACTGACAACATTCACTCACTGACAACATTCACTGACAATATTCACTCTCTGACAACATTCACTCACTGACAACATTCACTGACAACATTCACTCACTGACAACATTCACTGACAACATTCACTCACTGACAACATTCACTCACTGACAACATTCACTGACAACATTCACTCACTGACAACATTCACTGACAACATTCACTCTCTGACAACATTCACTCACTGACAACATTCACTCACTGACAACATTCACTGACAACATTCACTCACTGACAACATTCACTGACAACATTCACTCACTGACAACATTCACTGACAACATTCACTCACTGACAACATTCAATCACTGACAACATTCACTGACAACATTCACTCACTGACAACATTCACTGACAACATTTACTCACTGACAACATTCAGTCACTGACAACATTCACTGACAACATTCACTCACTGACAACATTCAGTCACTGACAACATTCACTGACAACATTCACTGACAACATTCACTGACAACATTCACTGAAAACATTCACTCACTGACAACATTCACTGACAACATTCACTCACTGACAACATTCACTCACTGACAACATTCACTGACAACATTCACTCACTGACAACATTCACTGACAACATTTACTCACTGACAACATTCAGTCACTGACAACATTCACTGACAACATTCACTCACTGACAACATTCAGTCACTGACAACATTCACTGACAACATTCACTGACAACATTCACTCACTGACAACATTCACTGACAACATTCAATCTCTGACAACAATCACTGACAACATTCACTCTCTGACAACATTCACTGACAACATTCACTCTCTGACAACATTCACTCACTGACAACATTCACTCTCTGACAACATTCACTGACAACATTCACTCTCTGACAACATTCACTGACAACATTCACTCACTGACAACATTAACTCACTGACAACATTCACTCTCTGACAACATTCACTGACAACATTCACTCACTATCAACATTCACTGACAACATTCACTCTCTGACAACATTCACTGACAACATTCACTGACAACATTCGCTCACTGACAACATTCACTGACAACATTCACTCTCTGACAACATTCACTGACAACATTCACTCACTGACAACATTCACTGACAACATTCACTCACTGACAACATTCACTGACAACATTTACTCACTGACAACATTCACTGACAACATTCACTCTCTGACAACATTCACTGACAACATTCACTGACAACATTCACTCTCTGACAACATTCACTGACAACATTCACTGACAACATTCACTCACTGACAACATTCACTCACTGACAACATTCACTGACAACATTCACTCACTGACAACATTCACTGACAACATTCACTGACAACATTCACTCACTGACAACATTCACTGACAACATTCACTCTCTGACAACATTCACTGACAACATTCACTCACAGATAACATTCACTGACAACATTCACTCACTGACAACATTCACTCACTGACAACATTCACTGACAACATTCACTCTCTGACAACATTCACTGACAACATTCACTGACAACATTCGCTCACTGACAACATTCACTGACAACATTCACTCTCTGACAACATTCACTCACTGACAACATTCACTGACAACATTCACTCACTGACAACATTCACTGACAACATTCACTGACTGACAACATTCACTCACTGACAACATTCACTGACAACATTCACTCACTGACAACATTCACTGACAACATTCACTCTCTGACAACATTCACTCACTGACAACATTCACTCACTGACAACATTCACTGACAACATTCACTCTCTGACAACATTCACTCACTGACAACATTCACTCACTGACAACATTCACTGACAACATTCACTCACTGACAACATTCACTGACAACATTCACTCACTGACAACATTCACTGACAACATTCACTGAAAACATTCACTCACTGACAACATTCACTGACAACATTCACTCTCTGACAACATTCACTGACAACATTCACTCACTGACAACATTCACTGACAACATTCACTCACTGACAACATTCACTGACAACATTCACTCACTGACAACATTCACTGACAACATTCACTCACTGACAACATTCACTCACTGACAACATTCACTGACAACATTCACTCACTGACAACATTCACTGACAACATTTACTCACTGACAACATTCAGTCACTGACAACATTCACTGACAACATTCACTCACTGACAACATTCAGTCACTGACAACATTCACTGACAACATTCACTGACAACATTCACTGACAACATTCACTGACAACATTCACTCACTGACAACATTCACTGACAACATTCACTGACAACATTCACTCACTGACAACATTCACTGACAACATTCAATCTCTGACAACAATCACTGACAACATTCACTCTCTGACAACATTCACTGACAACATTCACTCTCTGACAACATTCACTGACAACATTCACTCACTGACAACATTCACTCACTGACAACATTCACTCTCTGACAACATTCACTGACAACATTCACTCTCTGACAACATTCACTGACAACATTCACTCACTGACAACATTAACTCACTGACAACATTCACTCTCTGACAACATTCACTGACAACATTCACTCACTATCAACATTCACTGACAACATTCACTCTCTGACAACATTCACTGACAACATTCACTGACAACATTCGCTCACTGACAACATTCACTGACAACATTCACTCTCTGACAACATTCACTGACAACATTCACTCACTGACAACATTCACTGACAACATTTACTCACTGACAACATTCACTGACAACATTCACTCTCTGACAACATTCACTGACAACATTCACTGACAACATTCACTCTCTGACAACATTCACTGACAACATTCACTGACAACATTCACTCACTGACAACATTCACTCTCTGACAACATTCACTCACTGACAACATTCACTCACTGACAACATTCACTGACAACATTCACTCACTGACAACATTCACTCACTGACAACATTCACTGACTGACAACATTCACTCACTGACAACATTCACTGACAACATTCATTCTCTGACAACATTCACTCACTGACAACATTCACTCACTGACAACATTCACTGACAACATTCACTCACTGACAACATTCACTGACAACATTCACTGACTTACAACATTCACTCACTGACAACATTCACTGACAACATTCACTCACTGACAACATTCACTGACAACATTCACTCACTGACAACATTCACTGACAACATTCACTGACTGACAACATTCACTGACTGACAACATTCACTCACTGACAACATTCACTGTCAACATTCACTCACTGACAACATTCACTGACAACATTCACTCACTGACAACATTCACTGACAACATTCGCTCACTGACAACATTCACTGACAACATTCACTCTCTGACAACATTCACTCACTGACAACATTCACTGACAACATTCACTCACTGACAACAT